>NC_084504.1:22142232-22384732 GCF_024500385.1 Phyllopteryx taeniolatus
ATTTACTGTACTCTCCATCCGCAGGATTACTGAGAAAATAAGGCAGACGGATCATCTACACAAATTATTCCAAGACATATGAGGATATGTTATTGGGATAATTGCCTCTGATGTACTGCGTATATGAACAAACATGCCACTATTATCATTATGACAGTGCTAAAAATGACGTTGATGGCTCGTATCCAGATTTGGGAGTGAGTGAATGATAATTGCTGATGCGTGATGGCTGCCCACTTCTCCTCAGGGATAGAATATGTGTATAAAAATGAGCTACGTGTTATGGAAAATGTACAGTATTGCTAGCAGAAAGTGAAAGTGCATCCATTTTCAATACTGCTTATCTCGTGCGAAAGGCAACTTGAATAAAAGATAAATAGGTGAAGGGTAAAAATACAAGTGGGATGTATCCTGGTAGTCAGCCAACTCAAAGACCTAAAATCTGGATTCTGTAGTCCTGCTCTTGTGGTATCTGGGTCTGATGATCAGGATTACTTTTTCTTTTTTTAAAATACTGGGCACAGCAGTCTGCAATGCAGCGTTAATTTCAGATTAGTCTCACTATGTTTGTCCATTTAGCGTACACACAGGAAGAGTTGTCTTCAGTTGAGACCACAGACGATCATCTGTTTTTTTGTTTATCAAGTCACCTGTATGTGTGTAAAACAAACACACACACACATCTAGAAAGATGAATGGAGGAAGTGATTCCCTGCTCTAAGTGCCAATAGATGCCAGTTGGATGGTAGCCCTTTGTCATCTTTCATTAATGTCCACTCCATCATCCATCGGCCTTCTGTGGTTTATAAACAATATCTGTCAATAACTAGCACATCTTAACCAAATTGAGTACGGCACCTTCCATCTCTCTTGTGGCTGAGCATATACTGTATAAGCAGTGTGTCTCTCTGGAACGAGCAACATTATCATACAGGACATACAAACAGAGTGTACTCACTCATACACAATGATTGTATCGGTCTGCAATGGGAGATAAACACAAAGCCTCAAATTTGCTCAGCCACGGCTGTAAAACAATAGAGAACTCAGTACATTTTGTTTGCGCACTTTAGTCTACTACTGCTATAACTCACCTAAAATGATGCATACATTATGCAAATCAGATTCCACTTATTTTTAAGACTAATCTTAAATCGCTTTGTTAGTCATGCAAAGTAGAGAGAGAAAAAATGAGCGATTGGCCATACTGCACTTAGATGAATGTTTGACGAGTTCGAAATTTTGATTGGCTTCAACTGCAACCTCACACTGTTGACGCACCGTTACGACAGATTAAGACACATAATAAGGGAAGCACATTTTATTTTAAACTTTGATATGCGCTTCAGTGGTCCATATCCACAGACCAATTAAATGTGTTCTTCCTGATCTACATAAGTTAAGTGGAACAATGCTGACCTGAATGTACATACTCAATGAGCAGCCAAGTCAGTCTAGCTAGTCAACTAGCCCGTTAGCTCGCTAGCCCGCTATCTTGCTAATTTCCACATGCTTGTAGCACAGTAATGGGTCAAGTGTTACAACAGTGTCAAATCGACACAAAGTGTCATAATGTTACAGGGCTCGAAGTGCCCTAAAATTTTTGCTTGAGTTTACAACCTCTATAAATACACAGCTACCCATAAAGTTAAGGAATAAACTTGTTTTCTTAAACAATACTCTGTTTATTCCAATTTACAGTAATCAATTTTGACTGGGTACAATGATTACTTTATGTCTTCCAATTACCCAGGTGAACTGAAGTCATGCATAACATTTAGTTGTATTTTAATGGAAAGTGGTAAAACAAACGGTGTCCATTACTAAACATCTCTTTAAAATGGGTTTGATGTTTTCTGCTTCATTTAGCATTATCAGAAGCCTGACATAGAAATGGTGAATGTGCAATGTGAAGGGGGGTGGGGGGGAAGAGTCGCTAATTTTTGGAACATGATATATGCAGTGTTCTATACTTGCTATACAGGAAATAAAAATCACAAACATCTCAGCCTGCTATAAATGCATGGAGGAATGGAGCTGCTCTCACTATATTTGCAAAATAGCTGGAAACAGTAGTCAAACCTGTGAGCAAAAAAGTGCTCTAGAAATAACAGTTCAGTATGTACAAGAAGGGTTCTTTTTGCAAAAAGAAGATTGTTGTTTGCTCAACCTAATTTAAAGAACGATTTGAAAACAAATCACATAAACCCTTTGAAACGCTCAGAGGTATGACTGGTACAGGCCTCAACAATGCTGGACTGTTTACACTGTTATTAGTAATAGATGCCTCTTTATATTTGCTTTGCAGGATGATATCCTCCTGTTAGTCACATGGTGGTCCTCATCCACACTGACGATGAGAGGCAAAGCCACTAAATCCTTTACTGCAGGGGCATAAAAGCACAGAGGAGAGTGCCAAAAAACTATGGTTAACAATCAGTTAATTATTTCATACCGCTGTCATTGGAAGACAATAATCTTTATCAGATTTGGTGGAAGTGGGATGATTGTTTATAAAATCCATCCATCCATCCATCCATTTTCTGAGCCGCTTCTCCTCACTAGGGTCGCGGGCGTGCTGGAGCCTATCGCAGCTGTCATCGGGCAGGAGGCGGGGTACACCCTTAACCGGTTGCCAGCCAATCGCAGGGCACATACAAACAAGCAACCATTCGCACTCACAGTCATGCCTATGGGCAATTTAGAGTCTCCAATTAATGCCTGTTTTTGGGATGTGGGAGGAAACCGGAGTGCCCGGAGAAAATTGTTTATAAAATAAAACTGATATTTGTTTTATATAGTTGGGTAGGGCGGCATGGTAGTCGACAAGTTATCACATCCCCCTCACAGTTCTGAGGTCCCGGGTTCAAATCCAGCCTCCCCTGTGTTGAGTTTGCATGTTCTCCTTGTTTCTGCTTGGGTTTTCTCCGGGTATTCCGGTTTCCTACCACATTACAAAAACATTCATGGTAGGTTAATTGAAGACTCTAAATTATCTGTAGGTGTGAATGTGAGTGTGACTGTTTGTATCTTTATATGTGCCGTGCGATTGGCTGGCGACCAGTTCGGTTCGGAAAATGGATGGATAGTTGGGTATTTTCTCATTGAAACTTGGTTGGATATTGGATAATGGAGAGATATTTGGGAGAGTGACACTCTGTCAAGCCACAGAACAGTACTGAGCTTGGTCTTCAGTCTTGAGTTGATTAAAAATATAATGAAATGCCGTGCAATACTGTTCCACTCCAGTCCTGTGAGTGGTAGTAATGTGTATTTAGGGCAGGTAATTTCACTAAACGTCCTTTATCGACCATAGGGAAAATTAAGAAAATCGTTTTATTTCAAGGTACAGTATACCGTATATTTACACGGTAAACTGATATCAACGGTGTCTGACATCCAACTACGTACATATGTTGCGCACTTAAGAATGAGTTTGATGTTTTAATGTAATGTGAATCTGAGTATTCTTTTGTATCAACATGCCAAATTGATTCCAAATGATTCACATTTTTTAATATCTGTTTTAATAAATATTTGGATGTATGAATCCCCCTTCCTGGAGCCATCACCATATCTTGGTGGAGGGATATGTGTGTCCCAATGATCCTAGGAGCTAATTTGTCCAGGGCCTTGTGCTCCTGGCAGGGTCAACCATGGCAAAAAGGTCTTAGGTGATGGACCAGACAAAGCACAGCTCAAAGACCCCTTATGATGAGGAAAATATTTGGACCTCTGAATTTTTTATTTATTTATTTGTTTTGCTTGGAAGAGGTATTTAAGCTCAGCAATAACCAATTACAGCCTACAAGTGAAGTTTGTCTTTAAACATGCAAGCAATCTTCTTCCACTAATGAATGCAATGTTTACCATTTTCCCAGTGTAGCTTTTAAAAAAAAGCACATTACTCTTCACAACTGTAGGGGAAGCCCTGCTTCAAAACCCAAACAAAACAATTTCTCTTCTGTAGTTTCTTGCTTTAATTGTTCCCAACTTTTGCTGTGATCTATATATCCATTGATTTATTTAACCAGCGTTTATGTCATATGCAGGCTTCATTTTCCAAATCATAAAACAGTTAAAGACTTAATTTAATGGGGATCCAACAGCGTCAGGTTGCTTATTACAACTTGTATATGTATACTAAGCGATGGTCAGCTCTGCTTCCTGACCTGACTTTAGTCATTAACAGGTTATTAGCATAAATCAACAAACCAGTGTGTAATCACATCACCTAAATCAATAAAAATTTGGGGGGTGGGGCTAAGCGTTTCAAAAACAATTTGTCTTGCAATGAGGCAAGGGATGGAAAGTGATTTTTCATGAGTGTAGTTACATAGCAAAAGTCAAAGCATATTTGTTGCGTGCTTATTTCCAGCGGATTCATTTGTAGAAGTGTGCACCCTGTGTCGTGTCCATGGCCTGGGCTCCTATGCAGCACTTCCTGTTCCCTTTCATGTGCCAAAAATTGGTCTCTCACACACGCATGCCCACTGACACTCACACACAGAGCGTGGAAATTCATATTTGTATGGACAACAAACAACCGTTTGCAATCTCATCACGGTTCTTTTTAATTCTTTTAATCAGCCTCACACTCCAACAAACACATAGAGAGCTCACTTGAGAAAATCTTATTAAAAGGTTCGAGGCGAGATTGATGTTGAGTTGATTGCTGTGGATCAACTGATGAGCAGAGCATGACTAATGCTGAAAATGGCAGTCTGTACAAGAAAAATCCTGAGATACTTTGATGAATGTTTTTTCTTTTGGGGGGGGGGGGGGGGGAGGCGTTGGCGGGGGGGGGTGAATTTGTGCACTGCTTCCGGTCACACAAATACAGTATTGATATGGGCTGCTGTACTGTATATGAGTATGTGTGTGTGTGTATGTCCATGTGTGTTAATGCAGCCGTGTCAGTCATCTGTTGATCTATTTTGTTGTTGCGCATTGATCGTGTGTTAATGTTTCCTCTGCGTATGAGGGGGTGTCTGACATTTCCATGATGGCTTAGCTAAAAAAAATCCACAGCCTTTCTTGGAAGTCTCTCACACAACTGCAGAACAAAACACCCCCTTTTAAAAAAAAATTGTGTTGAACAACAAAGACGTCAACTGTAGTTTTCATGTTTGTTTCATAATCTGTGTGCTTTCCATCAGATGATTTGGAGTTGCATCATAATTTTGATCAAATCTACCAGTGGTACTGTTGACCATGCAACAACAATGCAGTTTCACACTGGAGCACTAAGCAATTCTGAGGAAAAGAAAACTGTGGTTATAGTTAAGTGACCCCTCCTTGAGCCGTCACCTTATCGTGGTGGAGGGGCTTGTTTGTCCCAATGAGCCTAGGAGCTAAATTGTCTGGGGCTTCACGCCCCTGGTAGGGTCACCCATGGCAAGCAGGTCCTAGGTGAGGGACCAGACAAGGCATGGCTCCAAAAACCCCTATGATGAATAAAACAAATAGATGTAGGTTTCCCTTTTCTGGACACGGTCACCGGGGCCGCCCTCTGGAGCCAAGCCTGGAGGTGGGGCTCGGCCTGGTGGCCGGGCCTGCACCCATGGGGCCCGGCCGGGCATAGCCCGAAAGGGTAACGTGGGACCCCCTTCCCATGGACTCACCACCTGTGGGAGGAGCCATAGGGGTCGGGTGCAGTGTGAGCTGGGCGGTGGTCGAAGGCGGGGACCTTGGTTATCCGATCCCCAGCTACAAAAGCTGGCTCAAGGGACGTGGAATGTCACCTCTCTGGCAGGGAAGGAGCCCGAGTTCAAGTGTGAGGTTGAGAAGTTCCCATTAGATATAGTCGGGCCCGCCTCCACACATGGCTTGGGCTCTGGTACCAGTCCTCTTGAGAGGGGTTGGACTCTCTTCCACTCTGGAGTTGCCCACGGTGAGAGGCGGTTGGCAGGTGAAGGCATACTTATTGCCACCCGGCTCGGCGCCTGTACATTGGGGTTCACCCCGGTGAACGAGAGGGTAGCCTCCCTCTGCCTTAGGGTGGGGGGATGGGTCCTGACTGTTGTTTGTGCCTATGCACCAAGCAGCAGTTCAGAGTACCCACCCTTTTTGGAGTCTTTGGAGGAGGTGCTGGAGTGGACTCCCACTGGGGACTCCATCGTTCTGCTGGGGGACTTCAATTCTCACGTGGGTAACGACAGTGAGACCTTGAAGGGCGTGATTGGGAGGAACAGCCCCCCCGATCAGAACCCGAGTGGTGTTCTGTTATTGGACTTCTGTGCTCATCACGGATTGTCCATAACGAACACCAGGTTCAAGCATAAGGGTGTCCACACGTGACCTTGGCACCAGGAAACCCTAAGTCACAGTTCGATGATCGACTTTGTGGTCGTGTCATCGGACTTGCGGCCGCATGTATTGGACACTCTGGTGAAGAGAAAGTCGGCGCTGTCAACAGATCACCACATAGTGGTGTGTTGGCTCCGATGGTGGGGAAGATGGCGTTCCGACCTGGCAGGCCCAAACGTATTGTGAGGGTCTGCTGGGAATGTCTGGCCAAATCCCCTGTCAGAAGGAGTTTCAACTCCCACCTCTGGCAGAACTTCACCCACGTCTCGGGGGAGGTGGAGGACATTAAGTCCGAGTGGACCATGTTCCACGCCTCCATTGCTGAAGCGGCCGACCAGAGCTGTGGCCGTAAGGTCGTCGGTGCCTGTAGTGGCAGCAATCCCTGAACCCGTTGGTGGACACCAGCGGTGAGGGATGCCGTCAAGCTGAAGAAAGAGTCCTCTCGGGCGTTTTTGGCCTGTGGGACTCCTGAGGCAGCTGATGGGTACCGGCTGGCCAAGCGGAATGCAGCTTTGGTGGTCGCTGAGGCAAAAACCCGGACATGGGAGGAGTTCGGTGAGGCCATAGAGAAAGACTTCTGGAAGGCTTCGAGGAAATTCTTCGACCGTGTCCCTCGGGAAGTCTTGTGGGGGGTGCTACTATGGGGTACCGAACCCCCTGATAAGGGCTGTTCGGTCCCTGTACGAGTTTGGTCCGCATTGCTGGCAGTAAGTCGGACTCATTTCCAGTGAGGGTTGGACTTATTTTATTTGCTATATGTACTGTAGCTCAGAATTAAGTTTTCGTGTTTGCTTGGTTACTGCAGTTCAAAGATGTATGTAACCCATGCGTTATTTGTTTAACGTAACTCAATTGTTTTTCTTTTTTTTGTCTTTTTGGTGGGGGTTGGGAGGTAGTTTGGGAAATGGCTCCGGTTGGATTATTTACCTTACAATTGTGACATTATGCAGCAGCTCACCCCCCACAGATATGATGAGATTCCGTAAAATGATGGAAGGAGACACCCACAGTCAGGCAATTATGGTATTCTTCGCAAATATTCAAAGCTGTCAAGTATCGAGCCAAAACTTATTTCGACTGTCAAATGAGTTTCCCTCCATGCAAATGAGCTTCTTCATCATCGTCTTCCTCTAATGCGGTGCTGGTGTGACAGAGCTCATCATCAAGACGGACAGACTAGGAGTTCATCTTTACATCGCTACAGTATACCCTTAGCTCAGTGAGCATCTAAGGTATTAATTCCAACACAAGTGTGTTTAACTTTTCCTTTGGCTTTTTGTGTGTTTTTGGCATGCCACCACAGAACGGTATTGAAGGCAAAGTACAAAGGTCCAACTAATCGCAGGCCACATACCAAACAACAATTCACTCTGACATTAACACCTGTGGACAATGTAGAGTTTCCAATGAACCTTACATCCATGTTTTTGGAATGTAACCTCCACACAGGAAGGCCAGAGCAGAGTTTTGAACCTCACAACCGGGAAGCAGATGATTTAACCACTATTCCACCGCACACATTACATTACATTACGTTATTTCCAGTGGGAAAAAAAACTTTTTGACATTAGAACAACTTGGGAGTCAACCATGGTCCCAAAACTGATTGTGTTCTACGGCACTACCAGTATGTCAGTGCATAAGAAAGATAAAAGCTTGAGATACAGGCTGGAAAAAAAAACATGCTGTTTCATTAACAGAAGTGAAAGACGCACTGATAATAGGATAAAGGTGGTGAATGACTTGTAGAGGCAAAGTTTAAAGACTTGCTTAGCCCGCAGGGGTTTCAACATGCATTACTGCATACAAATGTTGTATTGTAAACTTACAGGATATGAGCTTTTGAGATAACAACCCAAGCGAGAACAATTGCTGCCGATGGCGAGTAAGATACCAGCACTGACCATTCACAATAAACAAGTGTTTATGTTCTTTCACATGCAACCAATCAGAGTAATCGTAAATGCGGAGCCTTTTGAAAATAAATAAATAAATAAAGCGTTTTTATCACAGACTTTACAAAGCCAAAGTGCTTTTAAATAACTTCACCTTCCGTACCTCCTTTTTTGGTTTGTCATTCTCCTCCTGCTTCTTGGGTGGTTTTTTTTTTTGTTTGTTTTGGGGTTTTTTTTTACCGGAAGAAAAAGAATGAAGAAAAATCTAACCAACGTTATAATGTGGACGAGAGCCGAACATCTATATTCGCCCTGAGCATTGCTATTGGATATGCTATCTGTGAAGGATTTGTCTTTGTTGCTGGACATTTTTCGTGTGTTTATCTCGTATCGACTTGCATGCGCACACAGTAGCACGCATCTGGAGGAACCTACAATTGCATCTCGTGTGCATAAGAAAGCTAATGATTGTGTGTGTGTGTGTCTGTGTGTGTGTGTGATGTTTGCTGGGCTCCCTCCATCCTCTCCTAAGGCTCCGCTGCCACACACCTGCCTTGTTTTATATTCCAATGTTGGCAAGAGAGTAAGCAGCTTAGGGACACGGCCTCCGTATGAATGTACAACACGGAAAACATCCACACACCAACTTGGCTCAGATAACTTATGCGTTCACATCCTCGAGTCATGCCACAGCTGTGAATATGGAAATGAAGGTGACTGCCAATACGTAGTTATGTGTGTGGGTGGGTTTGAATGTGGGTGGGGGGGAATAATAGTGTGGGGGGCAAAGCAAAGACAAGTGACAAATCCCCAAACCATCCGTTGACATATAGTGGCTATAAATAGTCTGCACACCCCTGTTTAAAATACCAAGTTTTTGTGACGTAAAAAAAATGAGACCAAGAAAAATCATATCAAAACTTTTTCCACCATCAAAGTGATTTAGAACCTAAAAAAAAGAAAAAGAAAACCTCAAGCGGGAAAGCAAAAATAAATGAGATAATGTGGTTGCACAAGTCTTAAAACTGGGATCTGACTGTGTTACGAATGACAAAAATCACATTCAAACTCATGTTAAATGGTCGTCAGTGCACACATGCTACCATTTAAAGTGTCTCTGATTAACCCCAAATATAGATCAGCTGTTGCAGTAGGCTTTTCCTGACGTTTTTGTAATCGCATTTTACAGCACGTGCGGCACGGCTATACTGTATGGCAGGATGTCCGGGCTCTCCCTTAGAGATACGGTGAGAAGCTCGGTAATCCGGGAGGGGCTCACAGTAGAGCCGCTGCTCCTCCACATTGAGAGGAGCTAGATGAGGTGCGCTGCTAACTGAGCTGACGTCTGACGAGATTTTCTGAGGTCTCGTGTGAGATCTCTTTTATTTATTTATTAAATTTAGACTTTTGAGGCATATTTTTCGAGTACATTTTGGTTGGAGAGCAGCCTGCGCCCTATCCAATATGTGCTGTATTTGCTCTGGGGGTCTATGTTTGTAGATTGTAAATCTTCCTCACAACAAGTGGCCTTGCAAAATGCAATGTGACCAGGACAAGAATTCAGTTCATCTCAATGCCTGACGTGTCTTTTATTTATTCCAATTATTTGGAGCCATGCAATTATAACACTTGTAAATTAGAAATATAATAATTCACAGTTCTAAGGTTTGGGGTTTGAATCTTAGCTCGGTCCTTCCTGTGTGGAGTTTGCATGTTCTCTCCATGTTTGCGTGGATTCTCACCAGATATTCCGGCTTCCTCCCACATTCCAAAAATTTGCCCTTTCGCTGAAGACTCTAAAATTGTCCATATGTCCATAGATGTGAGTGTGAATGGTTATGTGCCCTGCGATTGACTGGCGACAAATCCCCGGGATCTGTGTTACGAATGACAAAAATCACATTCAAACTCATGTTAAACTCATTCAAAGTCAGTTGGGATAGGCTCCAGCTCACCCACAATCGTAATAGGACAATGGATGGATAATTTTTTTACATTGAATGTGTATAATATTGTTGTTTTTTTTTTAAATCATGATGCGAGATATCTGCAAGAGTTTTACAATTTCAACTGCAAAAAAGTTAATATTTGTTATCTTGAAAAAAAAATCCTTAATTTTGCTTTAATGTACAACCCCGTTTCCAATGAAGTTGGGACGTGTTAAAGATAAATAAAAACAGAATACAATGATTTGCAAGTCATGTTCCACCTATACACTACAAAGACAAGATATTGAATGTTCAAACTGATAAACTTGTTTAAGCAAATAATCATTGACTTAGAATTTTATGGCTGCAACACATTCCAAAAAAGCTGGCACAGGTGGCAAAAAAGACTGAGAAAGTTGAGGAATGCTAATCAAACACCTGTTTGGAACATCCCACAGGTGAACAGGCTAATTGGGAACAGGTGGGTGCCATGATTGGGTATAAAAGGAGCTTCCCTGAATTGCTCAGTCATTCACAAGCAAAGATGGGGTGAGGTTCACCTCTTTGTGAAGAAGTACGTGAGAAAATAGTCCAACAGTTTAAGGACAATGTTCCTCAACATACAATTGCAAGGAATTTAGGGATTTCATCTTCTACGGTCCATAATATCATCAAAAGTTTCAGAGAATCTGGAGAAATCACTGCATGTAAGTGGCAAGGCCAAAAACCAACATTGAATGCCCGTGACCTTCGATCCCTCAGGTGGCACTGCATCAAAAACCGACATCAATGTGTCAAGGATATCACCACATGGGCTCAGGAACACTTCCGAAAACCAATGTCAGTAAATACAGTTCGGCGCTACATCCCTAAGTGCAACTTGAAACTCTACTATGCAAAGCAAAAGCCATTTATCAACAACACCCAGAAACGCCGCCGGCTTCTCTGGGCCTGAGCTCATCTAAGATGGACTGATGCAAAATTGAAAAGCGTTCTGTGGTCCGACGAGTCCACATTTGAAATTGTTTTTGGAAATTTTGGATGTCAAAGAGGAAAAGAACCATTCGTACTGTTATGGACACAAAGTTCAAAAGCCAGCATCTGATGGTATGGGGCTGTGTAACTTACACATCTGTGAAGGCACCATTAATCCTGAAAGGTACATACAGGTTTTGGAGAAACATATGCTGCCATCCAAGCGACGTCTTCTTCATGGACGCCCCTGCTTATTTCAGCAAGAAAATGCCAAACCACATTCTGCACGTGTTACAACAGCGTGGCTTCATAGTAAAAGAGTGCGGGTACTCGACTGGCCTGCCTGCAGTCCACACCTGTCTCCCATTGAAAATGTGTGGCGCATTATAAAGCGTAAAATACGACAACGGAGCTGAAGCTGTACATCAAGCAAGAATGGGAAAGAATTCCACCTACAAAGCTTCAACAATCAGTGTCCTCAGTTCCCAAACGTTTATTGAATGTTGTTAAAACAAAAGGTGAGGTAACACAGTGCTAAACATGACCCTGTCCCACGTTTTTGGAACGTGTTGCAGCCATAAAATTCAAAGTTAATGATTATTTGCTAAAAACAAGTTTATCAGTTTGAACATTAAATATCTTGTCTTTGTAGTGGATTCAATTAAATATAGGTCGAACATGATTTGCAAATCATTGTATTCTGTTTTTATTTATGTTTAACACAACGTCCCAACTTCATTGGAATTGGGGTTGTATGAAAAATAATGAGAAACTGAAATTACGAGCTGTACAGTGGTGTACAATGGCGCTCAGGGGAGCGCTGACCTCTGCAAAGGTTTAACAATCCTAATTTGAATCAGCACTCAGAGCCTTTTCCTGCATATGCATGAATTTTGTCATCAAGACTCATTTAGTATTGACTTGAAAAGTGAGTAAAATGTAAATTAAAAAGTCCTTATCTCACTCTGTTAATAAACAATGCATTATTCATGGGGCAGCACGTAGGGAAGTGGTTAGAACATCTGCCTCACAGTTGTGAGGTTCTGGGTTCGAATCTCGGCGCGAGCCTTCCTGTGTGGAGTTTGCATGTTGTCCGAATGCTTGTGTGGGTTTTCTCTGGGTACTCCGGTTTCCTTCCACATTCCAAAAACATCTACGTCAGGTTTATTCAATGCTGGTCTAAATTGTCCATGGGTGTGAATGTGAATGGTTGTTTGTCTATATGTGCCCTGCAACTGACTGGTGACCAGGTCAGGGTGTACCCCGCCCCTTGCCCAAAGTCAACTGTGATGGGCTCCAGCTCACCCAAATGAAGATAAGTGCTATAAAAATGAATGGTTGGAATATTACTCTTCCACCAAGTTTAGTCATTGGGTACTTTTTGTGTAATCATGGTGACAATTAAGCAAAACATGATGCAAACGTTCCTGCTCTGATCCCTATTTACTGTAATGTTCAAAATAATGAAGCATAAAAGACACCAGGGAACGTCTCATGCGTTTTCCAAGTAACTTTATTTTTTAACAGGAAGTTGGAGGGTGGAGGTGGGGATCATCACAGATGAAGGACTGACAGCTCCAAAAGCACCGACTATGCATCCTGGGGAAGCACAGCAGGGGGAAGATACACAACAGGTGCTTTCCAGTGAAAAGATTTGGATTAGTGCACCTGTCGCCCTCAAGCCATAACTTTAACTTTTTTTTTTTTAACTAAGAAAAGTAGCAACCTCACCACAAAAAGCGCAGAATGGAGGTGGGTAGAGCAGGTGAGCATCAACTAATTTTTATACAAAAGCAGCTATGAAAGCATGACGTCTAGAGTTGTTTGGGTTCTGGTAAGAATGCAACTCACAAACGTTTAATTGGACACAGCTCTTGTTCTGGGTCATTTTCATCAGCATTTTTGGAGTACAAATGTTCATAAAGCATTACTTCCTGTTACTCTTGCTGATTTTTGTCCTGACATTTCTGCCAAATGTGCTTATATCACTATTAAAAATGATGATAGATGGTCATGTATGGGGCATTTTATGCACATAAAAGTCATATTTTTTCATATACTGTGGCAGCATCACACAAAAGCCACCATTTACTTTTTAAAATCAATAAGGCTCTTGCTCATTAGAAAGTAATACAATATTTTTTACCCTCGCACCAATCTGATATCGTTTGACCCTCGGAATAAAAGCACTCCAATGGAACAATAAATAGAGAGAAAACACCCAGTAGTTTAAAATAAATAGTAGAGTCTTATATCGTTACCTCCCATCACATAAACACACACACACAGACACACACACACAGTAAATATGACTGAAGTAAAACAACATGGGAACCATATATCAATGCGACAGGCCAAGCCTCTTTGGTCCCTTCAGGGTGGTCAGAGGAAGAGTGCCTTCTCAATACGCAATCAAACACACACACACTTGAAAATGGCTCTCAATACGCTGACATAAATCTGAATTTCACAAATATAAAAGAAGCAGTCACATGACAAGCAAAGTGTCTCTATGCTTCACTCTTATAGATCATTAGAGCACACACACACACACACACACACACACATACACATTGTCAGCAGAATTAGACAATGTGTCGCTGACAGCCCTTGTCCCATTGAGTCAATAAGCCTGTGTGCTTTTTAAAACACACATGTTCTGTCAAGGAAACGGCCAAACCTCCGTCTCTTGGCAGGAAAGAAAATGAGAGAGTGCAAGAGAGATAACTTGTGCCTCAACAAAACAAACAAACAAACAAAAAAAGTCACCGCTCCACTGCAGGTGAAACGAGTGACTCAGGCAAACGGGCCTCGGAATAATCCAAGTTGGGTGACATTATACATAAACCTCACTGCAGTGTGCGTATGTCCTCTTAATCATTTGTTTAAATGTTTACCTACTCACTTATCACTGATGGGCTGCATAAAATGAAAAGTAATGTGCATAAATCAGCATATGAACCTCCCATGACATGGTATGACTAACCTCGTTAGAGAGGCTTACTGTCGGAGAGATTGCTGTCGGATTTAAAGCATTAAAGTCATTGCTTTATTGTTATATATTTATCTCGTGACTCTTGTGAAAATGCTAAAATTGCACTCAAAAAAAGAAAAAAAACACACACAACCTGAGTGTCCACAATGACCCGCAGGCAGCTGAGAGCTGAGGCATCTGACACGTTTGACGCAAACGTGTTAGTGTGGCTTTAATTGTAAAGGCCCCTTTCATCTGTGTCATCGCATTTTCGATCGCCAGATGCCTCTTGTTGTTGCTCTTTTGGATAGGAATCAGGGAGCGCATGTTTGGCCTGCAGCTGGACAGATTAAGACTGCAAGAAATCACCACTAACCTTGTGTGCTTCTTGTGCTCTGTGCTGATGTACAAAAGGGCCCAGGGCTTGTTTGAATCTAAGGTCAGTTTCTTCATGGTTACCTTTTTTCCTTCCTCAATAACCTTACAGTCCTTAATAACTACAAATAAATAAATAACCATATTTATTTGTATATATATATATATATAGTGGGTTTAACTTGTGTGGCCTCCCTGATTTGGGCCCCCTTGTTCCCACCATTCAGTTAGTGCGATATGGTACATTTGCTTCGGATTGGTCCACGTTATTAGTGTAGTCTATAGTCAGGCCTGAAATTTACCTAGCCTGTAAATTAAGCCTATTGTGTAAAAATGCTGATTCTGGATTTCAAAGTCTAAAATGTCAAGTAACGCATTCTATGACTGTATTGAAGAAATTTGGAATTTTACGTCCATGACTCATAATATTAATAATACAGCCCTTTGAAAGTTGTCAGTGTTATTTGCCTCATTGGTTTGTGTGGTTACCAATTTGTAGGCTGTAAATGCTAAAAGAAAGTACCCTTGGTGCTTCTGCACAGAATCTTTTTGAAAGCCATCCTAAAGTCTTTGTTGAAGATAGTGTAAATGACCGGGTTGAGGGAGGAGTTGCAGTAACCGATCCAGAAGAAGAACTTAAAAAGTGGGTCGGGGATGGCGCAGGTTTCGGGGCACACTGCCTGGAGCGAGTAGGAGAAGAAGAATGGGAACCAGCACACCACGAAGACCCCAATGACCACGGCTAGCACGAAGGTGAAGCGTTTCTCTCTGTTGACCATGGCTTTGCGCCTAGCTGCCCCAGGGTTGTTGTCGATTTTGGACTTTCTCCCTGGCACCAGCCGCGCCCCCTTTGAAGTGGCGATCATGTTCCTGTAGCGCTTGATGGAACCCGGGGAGTGGATGCCCCCTCCTGCGGGTGACCCCGGCATACTGGCGCTGCCCCGGCCCCCTCCGTTGCTGGCCTCACTGTCTGTGCTGGAGCTGTCGCCGTTGTTGTTGTCGGATTTGCTTTGTTTTTGCCCCTTAAACTTCTTGCCTCCCCCTTTAGTCTTGGTTGGGGCCAGCTGAGGTGTGGAGGGGGTGGCAGGGGGCGCATGCAGAGAGGTATCTATGGGGCTGGTGACTCGGCTCATTGCTGGAGATGGGGGTGGAGGTTGGAGATTATTAGGGTTGGGGTCCTGGGAGGGTTCTGCCTGCCCTCCCGAAGGGGAGGGGGTAATGGCGAGGGTAGGGGGTCTGGCTTTGGATGTTTTCTTGGGGGAAGACATTTTTTCATCATCTTCCTTACCGTTGGCTTGTAGTTGCCGCTTGAGCTGACTCGGCGTGGCGGCACTGGCTCCATCCTTGCGTGGCTCCCCCGGGGGGCACCGTGTTCGCTGCTTGGCGATTTGGTAGATTCTTACGTAGACCAGGATCATGATGAGGCACGGGGCGAAGAAGGAGCCAATGGTGGAGTAGAGAATGTACCAGCGCTCGTCGTTAAGCTGACACTGAGGCCCCCTCTCGCTCGCGAGGTCGCCCACCTCGCTCTTGTTGAGGGACAGCAGCGGGGGGAAGGAGATGATGGCGGAAATGAGCCACACAACCACGATGGCGGCTTTGATGCGTCTGGGAGTCCGCTGGCGACCGTAGGTGACCCTGGAGATGGACAGGTAGCGGTCCAGAGAGATAGCGCACAGGTGTACAATCGAGGAGGTGCAAAAGAGCACATCCAGGGCCAGGTAAATCTCACACCACAGAGACTTGAAGTACCAGTAGCCCAGAAGTTCATTGGCCAGAGAGAAGGGGATAATGAGTGTGGCCACCAAGATGTCCGCCGCGGCCAGCGAAACCAGGAAGAGGTTCTGCGGCCCTCGCAGCGAGTGGCTGGTCAGCACAGCGATGATCACCATGATGTTCCCCACGATGGTGAAGACCACCATCAGTGTTATGGCAGTGGCGAAGGCCGCCGTGGCTTCAGGGGAGTACGGCGCCAGCTTGAGGACGCTCTGGTTGCAGGGGACGGAGGCACTGCTCACATTCCGGTCGCTCAGTTCCAGGGAGCAGCTGCCCTCCGGGACCGAGGCCATGCTTTGGTCTCTTCTCCTGGAGTCTCTACAGACAAAAATATAGTACGTGCCCTCTTTGAATTTATGTTTAGGGCATGTCCAATGAAAACGTGCTCTAAATGTGTTGGAAATACACATGCTTTTTATTCAACAGTAACTAATGTTGTCTCTTCATTGACACTACTAATGACTTTTCTTAGTTATTTTTTTTTTTCAAATATAGTAATATACGCTTAAATATTACGCTTGGAGATACATGCTGTTTATTCAACAGTGAGTAATTTCTCTTTCTTTCTTAGTAATATTTATAGATACATGCTTTTCATTTAACAGCAACCTTACAATTACTGTCTCCAATTAAATTTTATTTGTTTTCACCTCAAAACATTTAGAGATGCATGTTTTTTACTGGACAGCAATTGTTTCTGCCTCTCTGACGCACACAATTAATTGTAATTTATGATGTTTACCTCTGCTGTTGTCGTCTGTTGTTTTCCTCACAATGTTAGCTCCCTCGCATCCTCCACGATGGGGCTTCCGAGTCCATTATAAGCTCACAAAACACGCATGGGTTTTGTTGCGTCAGGACATGGATCAGCAACTTTTAATTAGATAAGCTCTGACTCCATAAAATACTGATTTTCTCCCTGCTACATTTGACTGTTTTTCCCCCTCCCGTGCAACTAAAACTTTTCCAGCTCCTAAAATATTTCACTTGGTTAATTAAACATGTAGTCAGTTCTGAGTTATCTTCGTGCGTCCTTGCTCGCAGACACGTCTCATTAGGGAGCGCAACAGTTCATAAAAGGTCAATAAAGCTAATAATTTACACTATTTACAATCGTTCACACCAATATAAGTGAAGAACGGAATGACTAGTTTCCAGTTTAGTCCACTAACTTGATTTCTATTTGTGCGTCTGGAGCTTCAAAATGCGCAATCTTCACTGATGAAATCCCACAAAAAGGTCACATAAATTGGTCCTTGTCGCTCCTCTTCTTTTTGTTCCACCCACACCCAGCGCCAGTTCACACCACGACGAAGCGGCTACTGTGGCGCGCATCGTCAGCTTCTGAGGCACATCTTCACTCGCGAAGTGGACCTCAGCCCGGTTGCCTCCCATCTCTCTCTCTCCCTCTTGCGCGTCTTTTTCGAGCCGCTGACGTCACCGCGGAGCTGTGGGCGTCACGGGATCCTGACTCGCTCCCTGTCATCCTCCCCTCCTTGCTCTTGGCCTCTGTGGACTGGAGCAACTCACAGACCATTCAAAAGGACGATTCGGCCAATTAGCTGTGAATGGCCCCTTGCAAATATAAAGGAAGTTTATGCAAGTGTTAACATTGTAGTCAAATAAGGAAGAAATATGCTCAATGATCAGCGTATGGGTGTTTATTTGGTTTTGGGCACTTTTGATTTTCATCCATCCATCCATCTATCCATTTTCTACCGCTTATCCGAGGTCGGGTCGCGGGGGCAGTAGCTTTAGTAGGGATGCCCAGACTTCCCTCTCCCCAGCCACTTCATCCAGCTCTTCCGGGGGGATCCCGAGGCGCTCCCAGGCCAACCAAAAGATGTAGTCTCTCCAGCGTGTCCTGGGTCGTCCCCGGGGTCTCCTCCCGGTGGGACGTGCCCGGAACACCTCAACAGGGAGGCGTCCGGGAGGCAACCGAATCAGATGCCCCAGCCATCTCGTCTGGCTCCTCTCGATGTGGAGGAGCAGCGGCTCTACTCTGAGATCCTCCCGGATGACCGAGCTTCTCACCCTATCTCTAAGGGAGAGCCCGGACACCCTCCGGAGGAAATTCATTTCGGCCACTTGTATCCGGGATCTTGTTCTTGCGGTCATGACCCACAGCTCGTGACCATAGGTGAGGGTAAGAACGTAGATTGACCGGTAAATTGAGAGTTTCGCCTTTCGGCTTAGCTCCTTCTTTACCACAACGGACCGATACAAAGTCCGCATCACTGCAGACGCTGCACCGATCCGCCTGTCGATCTCCCGTTCCATTCTTCCCTCACTCGTGAACAAGACCCCAAGATACTTGAACTCCTCCACTTGGGGCAGGATCTCATCCCCGACGTGGAGAGGGCATGCCACCATTTTCTGACTGAGGACCATGGTCTCAGATTTGGAGGTGATGATTCTCATCCCAGCCGCTTCACACTCGGCTGCGAACTGCTACAGTGAGAGTTGGAGATCACGGCTTGATGAAGCCAACAGAACCACATCATCTGCAAAAAGCAGAGGTGCAATACTGAGGCCTCCAAACCGGAACCCCTCTATGCCTCGGCTGCGCCTTGAAATTCTGTCCATAAAAGTTATGAACAGAATTGGTGACAAAGGGCAGCCTTGGCGGAGTCCAACCCTCACCGGAAACAAGTCCGGCTTACTGCTGGATATGCGGACCAAACTCTGACTCTGGTCGTACAGGGACCGAACAGCCCATATCAGGGGGTTCGGTCCCCCCACAGGACTCCCCGAGAGACACAGTCAAACGCCTTCTCCAAGTCCACAAAACACATGTAGACTCCCATGCACCCTCGAGGACCCTGCCAGGGGTGTAGAGCTGGTCCACTGTTCTACGGCCAGGAAGAAAACCACACTGCTCTTCCTGAATCTGAGATTCGACTTCCCGCCGGACCCTCCTCTCCAGCACCCCTGAATAGACCTTATCAGGGACGCTGAGGAGTGTGATCCCCCTGTAGTTGGAACACACCCTCCGGTCCCCCTTCTTAAAAGCAGGGACCACCACCCCAGTATGCCAATCCAGAGGCACTGCTCCCGATGTCCACGCGATGTTGCAGAGGCGTGTCAACCAGGACAGCCCCACAACATCCAGAGCCTTTAGAAACTCTGGGCGAATCTCATCCACCCCCCCGGCCTTGCCACCGAGGAGCTTTTTAACCACCTCGGTGACCTCAACCCCAGAGGTAGGAGAGGCCGCCTCAGAGAACCCAGACTCTGGTTCCTCTTCGGAAGGCGTGTCGGTGGAATTGAGGAGGTCTGCGAAGTAGTCTTCCCACCGACTCACAACGTCCCAAGTCGAGGTCAGCAGCTCCCCATCCCCACTATACACAGTGTTTATGGTGCACTGCTTCCCCCTCCTGAGATGCCGGATGGTGGACCAGAATTTCCTCGAAGCCGTCCGGAAGTCTTTCTCCATGGCCTCACCGAACTCCTCCCATACCTGTGTTTTTGCTTCACCGACCACCAAAGCTGCATTCCGCTTGGCCAGCCAGTACCCATCAGCTGCCTGAGGAGTCTCACAGGCCAAAAAGGCCCGATAGGACTCCTTCTTCAGCTTGACGACCACCTTACGGCCACAGCTCTGGTTGGCCGCTTCAGCAATGGAGGCGCGGAACATGATCCACTCGGACTCGATGTCCCCCGCCTGCCCCGGAACATGAGCAAAGTTCTGTCGGAGGTGGGAGTTGTCCTTCTGACAGGGGATTCTGCCAGACGTTCCCAGCAGACCCTCACAATACGTTTGGGCCTGCCACGTCGGACCGGCATCTTCCCCCACCATCGGAGCCAACTCACCACCAGGTGGTGATCAGTTGGCAGCTCCGCCCCTCTCTTCACCCGAGTGTCCAAGACATGCGGCCGCAAGTCCGATGACACGACCACAAAGTTGATCATCGAACTGTGACCTAGGGAGTCCTGGTGTCAAGTGGACACCCTTATGCTTGAACATGGTGTTCGTTATGGACAATCCGTGATGAGCACAGAAGTCCAATAACAGAGCACCTCCCGGGTTCTGATTAGGGGCGGGATGGGCGTTCCTCCCAATCACGCCCTTCCAGGTCTCACTGTAATTTCCCACGTGAGCATTGAAGTCTCCCAGAAGAACGATGGAGTCCCCAGCGGGAGCGCTCTCTAGCACCCCATCCAAGGACTCCAAAAAGGGTGGGTACTCTGAACTGCTGTTTGGTGCATAGGCACAAACAACAGTCAGGACCCGTCCCCACCATCCGAAGGCGGAGGGAGGCTACCCTCTCGTCCACCAGGGTGAACCCCAAAGTACAGGCGCCTCTCACCGTGGGCAACTCCTGAGTGGAAGAGAGTCCAACCCCTCTCGAGAGGACTGGTACCAGAGCCCAAGCTGTGTGTGGAGGCGGGTCCGACTATATCTATTCAGAACATCTCAACCTCACACACTAGCTTGGGCTCCTTCCCTGCCAGAGAGGTGACATTCCACGTCCCTAGAGCCAGCTTCTGTAGCCGGGGTTCGGATCGCCAAGGTCGTTGCCTTCGGCCACCGCCCATCTGCACCCGACCCCTATGGCCTCTCCCACAGGTGGGGAGCCCATGGGAAGCTTTTGATTTTCGTTTTTCTCAAAAATAATATGTCACAAAAACTATATACCTTACCTTACCTTAATTGCCATCTTCCTGTGAGTCAGAATCTAAATATCCATCCTGGCTCCTCAGAACTATGAGGCAGACGCGCTAACCAGTCGGCCACCGTGCCGCTAATAATATATAATTAAATGTAATTTTAGCAATTTTGTCATATCAGAAGTGTGTGTATACAACCGGTAGCCCACATTAAACAGAAGCCAAGATGTAGCTCTCTGTTTCTAAAAGGTTGGTGACCCCTGCTCCCTTGGACGCTCCAGCTCCCTCCGCAGGTTTTCCATCAGGTTGTAGTCTGGAAACTGACAAGTTGGAAGGTAAGAAAGAGAGAACATCTGTGCTTTATCCACATGACGAGTTGACACCAAGAGAACCAGTAATTGGTTGATTGTGCACAACTATGTGCCACATTGGCACCAGCCAAAGTGTGGGAGCCACAATTCTGGCTGAGTTGAAAGGGATCAAATACTCTTTTCACTAAATTAAATGCACAATAGTTGATAACTTTTGATGTGTTTTTTTTAAAAACTTTTTTTTAACTGATATTCTGTCTGTTACTGTAATTAAAAAAACAACAATAAATAGAGACTGTTTATTTGTAAATGCGCAAACTTACAAATTCAGCAGGGGATCATACATAATTATTAATTTTCCTCACTGAAGATATTTAGAAAACCATCCATCCATCCATTTTCGATACCACATATGCGCATTAGGGCCACGGGGTGAGCTGGAGACTATCCCAGCTGACTTTGGGGTGAAAATGTATAATGTTTTTGTATCTCAACTGTAAAAGCATTTATGAGTGCTCCCTGTGAAAAGTGCTCTTTAAATACAGTTGATTTACTCACTATGGTCAATGTAGTCTTCAATAAACCTAACATGCATGTGTTTGGAGTGTGGAAGGAAACCGGAATACCTGGAAGAAGAAGAAAAACAAAACCCACACACACACACACACACACACACACACACACAGGGAGCGCATGCAACCTCCAAACAATCCCAGAACTGTGAGTCAGACATACGAGCCATTATTCCACCGTGCTGCTATAAAAAAAAAAAAAAGTAGTATTTTTTTTCGGAAATTTATGGCCTTCGGGGGAGTGATAAATTTACCCCGCTGCTGTTTGAAATTATTATTTGTGCTGTGATACCCTCAAAGGTACTCGACTTTTTCAGGAACTCACTATAGTGCCCTTTTGACACTTGAAAAAGTGAAAGAGTCAACTTCGGGTTGAATAATGAACCCTGTGAGGGGATCGTTGGTGTTTACTGTAACACAAGGGGGCACAATTGGACAACCCCATTTCAGTGCTAAACTATCGGTAGGTAATTGAAACGCGTTACCGGCAACCTTTATCGCCGCAAACGCACATAAGGCCCTTGTAGCGGTCTGTGTTCATGCATTTTCATCATGACTTGACTTCCGTTTAAATCTCTCTGCATTATGCACCCTGCAGCACGTCCTCCCCCATGTAAAAAAGCCCTTATGCCCCCCCCCCCCCCTCGCGGCATCCCTCGTGGCATGCTGCTTTTGCAGAGGTCAAGTACCTGATTGCACAGTCTGCTTGCGTCATGCCCCTTATATGAAATGGCGCTGGGGTTTGTGTTGTGCTGTTCCAGTGGATAGGTGGCCTCTGTGACATAAACACACACACACTCGGCAGCCTACGCAATCAAACACATGGCCTCACGGCTGGTCCGTGGGTAGGAGGTCCTGTTTGTTTGGTAATGCGCCCACTGTGCGCACATTATTCATTTAATTAAAGAAGAGTCCTCCTGTGGAATTACAGCTTGGGGGCATGAAGTAGGCACCCATAATGTTGATACATTTTGCCCCCATCCGTGTTACATATTCTAAATATAAAGGGAAACAAAATAAAGCTTTTAAGCCCTGGAGTGCTCTCCAATCAAGTAGTGTGTCAGTTTCTCATGGGCGGAATTGCAGCAAAATGTGTTATGCACGGGGGGATGATTCTCTATCGTGTAAAGGCATTAACTGACAAACATTTGCGTTTATATGGGAAACTGGTGCGCCATTGTAACAGTATTAGGAACGATCCAAGGTGACACAACCTTCTCAGTGTGTGCATGTGTTCAGAGTGTGAAGACCAACACTTTGGACGAATCCTTATTATTTACTGATACTAGGGATCCAGTACATTTTTGCCATACTGTGTAAACAAAAAAGGTGGTCACCAAATAAGACCAATTACTCACAGTGCAAACAAAATGACAGCATGACACATAAGAATGTAAAACACAAACATAACTAATACTTCTACTACGGGAACACAGCATACAGCATTACTTCGTGAGGACTCTGGTCATTCCTTCGGGAGCTCGCATGACTAGGATGTATTTTCAGAAAATCAGCCAAGGTGCCAAATTAGATGAGACACTTACCAATGCCATTGACACTTAATAATAATTTGGGGGAGAGGCAGATCGTTTCGGCCTGCTACGGGGTGCCGTTTGTAAAGCGGCTCGTCGAACCTCAGATTCAGGAGGAGCAGTGTGGTTTTCGTCCTGCCCGTAGAACAGTGGACCAGCTCTACACCCTTGGCAGGGTCCTCGAGGGTGCATGGTAGTTCGCCCAACCAGTCTACATGTGTTTTGTGGACTTGGAGAAGACGTTCGACCATGTCCCTTGGGGAGTTCTGTGGGGCGTGCTTCTGGAGTATGGGGTACCGAACCCCCGAAACGAGTTTCGTCCGCCTCGCCCTTAGAGATAGGGTGAGAAGCTCGGTCATCCGGGAGGAGCTCAGAGTTGAGCCGCTGCTCCTCCGCATTGAGAGGAGTCAGATGAGGTGGCTCGGGCATCTGATCTGAGGTGTTCCGGGCACGTCCCACCGGGAGGAGACACCGGGGACGAGACACGCTGGAGAGACTATGTCTCTCGGCTGGCCTGGGAACGCCTCGGAAAAGCTGGACGAAGTGGCTGGGGAGAGGGAAGGCTGGGCTTCCCTGCTGAGGCTGCTGCCCCCGCGATCTCGGATAAGCGGAGGAAAATGAATGAATGAATATATATACATAGGTCATGCTAACCTCCATTTTCATTTGAGGGTCCATTTAATTTATTCTGCGTCAGCCACGCCATTATTAATAATAACAATCATCATTGTCATCATCATATAGGATCCAATGTGAAAGCAGTCGTTACTATGCCCATACAAATACTGGAGAACACTTGCAATCGTTTACTTGAATTACACTCCCATATGCACGCACACACACCCACACATATGAGGTGTTGTTTGTAAAGCGGCTGGCTCTGAAAACAACAACATTTTGTCACATTTAGCTTCAAACTGTGTTTTAAAAAAAAAAACACTGAAAAAAGATTTCGAGAGTCACTTTTCTGCACATTTAGAAGAATATTTGTCAATTTTTTAGTTAAATCCAAATATTAAATGTTACACCTAAATCATAAATCAAAATGTTAAATTTAAATCTAAATATTAAATCTAAATGTTAAATGATTATCTAAATATAAATGTTAAAGCAAAATGTTTTGGGTGGAACTAAATATTTAGCTAAAATGCAAATCCAAACTGCCGACAGGTGGAAGTACTAAAATAAAACCTCAAGGTCAGAGTGTGTCTATAGTCCCATATAAAAACCATCTTATCTGGAGAAATGGACTCTTGGACACAGATTATAGTTATAATAACAACTTGAAATATATATATATATGGAACATTTACATTCAACATTTAGATGTATCATTTATCATTTAGATTTATATTTAACATTTAGATTTTACTTTTAACATTTAGATTTAACATTTGTATTTGGATATATATTTAACATTTTGATTTAATATTTATATTTGTATTTAACATTTAACATTTGGATATATATTTAACATTTAGATGTAATATTTATATTTATATTTAACATTTGGATTTATGATTTTGGTGTAACATTTAATATTTGGATTTAACTTTAAAGTTGACAAATATTGTTCTAAATGTGAGGAAAAGTGACTTGAATTTTTTTTACCAGTGTTTTTTGTTTTGTTTGTTTTTTTAAACAATGTTGAGAGCTAAATGTGACAAAATGTTAATATGCTAATATTTTCCGAGTGTGCGTGTATATGGGTGTGTAGTTCAAATAAACGATTGCAAGTGTTCTCCAGTATTTGTATGGGCATAGTAACAATTGCTTTCACGTTGGTTCGTATATGATGATGATGATGATGATGATGATGATGATGATTGTTATTATTATTAATAATGGCGTGGCTGACGCAGAAGAAATTAAATGTACCCTCAAATAAAAACGAAAGTGACCATGACCTTTTTCTGAACAAATGAAGCGCAAAGTGAATTTGCATTTCACGTCATTCTGATGTGCAGATGGTCAATGTGGTTGCCTGAATTATGAATGCATAAACATGTCACTTCCCCTGTTTTAATTTCAAGTAGGCGCCATATTTCATAAACAGTCTGACGGTGACATCTGGTGGGTGACTGTAGAGGATTATAAAAACTCTAAAATCAAAAGAGGTCGCTGTTTAGCTTTAAACCAATAAATCTGATCGTCACCCACTCGTCTTCTACTCAGTATTGTACGTGAACGTGTTATATTTTGCATTCCACCCTTTCGTTTGGAATGTACATTTCCAGTACATTTTGCTTCAGAATGCCTTCATCGTTTTGAGATTTCTTTACAGATTCAAGACACCCTGTGAAAGATTTACCAAAGCAGCCCCAGAACATAACTCAGCCTGCTGCTTGTTTCACAGTAGGTACAGTACAATGTTCTTTTTTTTGGACACGCAGCACAGGCAAAATTGTTGGTACCATTTTGTTAAAAAATGAAAACTGAAATAACTTGAAACCGATGAACATGCTTAAACGCATATTGACAAGCAACATTGCTTCAGGGACAATGCTCGTGTTGTTTGTTGTGGGATTTTTGTAATTATTATTATTTTTTAACAAAACGATTTTTTTCAAAGGTACCAAAGTCAAGGTACCTGGTACAATGAGCAGTCCTTTAAACTCCTGCCATCCACACTGATCCCTACTTTTATATACATTATACAGTGTGTATGAAATAAAAACAAGACTGAATGGGTTCTCCGGCACTTTTTTTTATTTGACCCCCCCCCCCCTCCAAAAAAAAAGATCAGCTGGAATTTTTCTGTATGTATAAAGTGCATTTTCTGACATGCATATCAACAAACTGTCCCATCATATACAGTAGAAATAAATAAAAATGGTTATTAACATGGGCCTTTGCCAAAACAGTGTTGTCTCACAATAGTGTGCAGTGATGCCAGCATCACCGCATGTTACTTGCTCTAATACCAAAGTGTACAAAATTATATGAGGTGTGTCTGAAAGGTTCTGGGACTGGTTTTCACGAAAGCACGTTGACAGAGATATTTGCGGCATTTGTTTCGCTCAGTGCATGCGAAAAGGTGAGCGTTGCAAGTGGCTCCTTCACCATACCCTGAGCATCCCACAGTTCCTGGCCAAGAAGGCCATCGCTTTGCTGGAGAAAGCTCCCTATTCACCCCACCTGTGACACCAGTCCTGGGCCTCGTACACGTGATTTGATTGTGTCAGCCCTGACACATCACGTCTGTTTCAAACTGCAGCAGCTGTCCCATGAAACCCAGGTTGGGGGAGATGACCTGACGCCGCTGCTTCACGAACTCGAAGGCCTCGTCCAGCCGAACCCGCCGGGTGCGCATGAGGTAGGCCAAGCAGATGGTGGCCGAGCGAGAGATCCCCGCCTGGCAGTGCACCAGCACCCGGCCCCCGCCCAGCTTCACAGCATCTGGGGATGAACACACAGAAGAAATGTTTTCTTTTTTTCAATTGAAATTCTGCTGTAATGCAAAGAGAAAAGGGTATTTTTTTAAATGTGATTTTGTTTTTCTAAAGTCAATTCAATATGCTGTAGGTCAACATATGGATTTTACAATGTTTTACATATTCTACATATACAGTACTCAGTGGTCATCAAGATTGTTTTTTTTATAATACATTGCTTTTGTGTATTTGAAGTAACATGTTTATGAAATAAGTTCTGTTAAATAAACCCCTAAAAAATGTCTATACCTCAAGAAAAGGCACAACGCGTAATATGGGTTACTGAAACAAAATCGGATATGCAGACTCAGTGACATGACAGTATTATGTCCGTCACTGCATCCTGTTAATGTGCATATCGAGGTGCTGTTGGATCAAAATAAATTGTCTTCCCCCAGAAATTAGGGCTACAATATCTTTATTTTATGATTCCAAGCTATTCCTCTTTTGTTATTTCAACATTTAAATAACCCTTATCAGATTTGACAATTTAGTCACAGACCAAGAAGTCTTATGCTTTTCTTTCAGAAATGTGGGAATAACAATGCGTTGAAATGTACAAAACACTGACATTGATCATGCCTGGCCAGGAGATCAGCACCCCTAAACCTCTGATCCTAGAATCACCCCTGCTTTGTACTTACCTACAGCAGTGATTCTCAACGTATGGTACGCAAAGATTGCCACTGAATTAAATGCTCAAACTGTGCAAAATGTTACATTGTCTTAACTTTTCCAGAGCAGTACATGTGTTAAATACAGATCAGTTGTTTTTAAGTTTTAAATATAATATATTTGCATGTAATGGTTTGGAACTGCTTGTTTTCAACATTTGGTACAATTTTTATTTTACTTTTAATGTGCCGTTTATTTTAACTTAATCCTTATCTAAGTACAGTTTTAAATTTTGGGGGTTTACAGTATATTTAAGCGCTGTGTTGATGTGCAAACTTCTCACTGCTTGTTTACGTAACACAGTAATGCACTGTCTGTTTGATTTGTGCTCACACTACAGGAAGCAAATATTGACTAAAATAGACGAGCCGATGCTTCACGAGAGATGCCCCCCACCGCCTCACCGATAAAGGCGATGGCCGTGGAGAAGCAGGCTCGGATGTCTGCGGCCAGGGTGTCCTCCACGGTGAGGCGCAGGTACTGGAGCTCCCCCTCGAAGAAGTTGGGGCATGAGGACACGTTGAGCACGGCTGTGATGCCGGCTGACGTGAGGGTCTCCCGGCGGGACGAGTGGACGGCGCTGCCCAAAAATAGGAAAGGCAACAGTTCTACAGGGCCGTCCTGCAATTAAAAAAGTAAATATGTTTACTACTTGACTGGATGTTTGTTTTTTTGTCTTATTTGAAGCTATTTAACCTGATCGTATGCTGGTGTCTTCCGGCCTGAGCTGACTGGTGGCTCCGATTCCACTGCAGAGAGCGTTTTGCTAAAGCAGAGCTCTGGGTAGGCCTCTGAAAATCCCTCAAATCCACCTAAAAAGGACGTCACAGTGTTAAATCCTCCAGATTACATCCTGCATAGATCACGGTGAGTAAAAATATGTTTTACACTTGTACATGTGTGTGCAGGGACATGAAAGTGAAAATTACAACATGATTCTTGAAAACAGGTTCTCATACTTTTTGGTCTAGGGACCCCTTACACAGGAGAGATTTTTCCAAGAATCCCCTCATAATCCTATTGCCAATTAAAGATTCAAGACTCAAAGTGTTTCGCAACATATAAACAGTAGGGAAATATGTTTTCTGTGTGCAATGAAATGCTTAGTTAGCCAGTCCACATATAAAATGAAAAATAATAATACATAACTACAGCTGCAAGCAGCTATGAAGGCGCCCTTGCACCTCTGGCCATGTTGGGGTGCTGGCAGGTTGGGGGACGGGCCCATAGAAATTGAATGGAAATGGCTTATCATCATGTAGTAATGGAAATGGTTAAATTGGAATTTATTAGATTATGTTCCTGGACCTTCCTCAGTCGGTCGGTGTGACGTCATTGCCTTGTCCTCTACCGAAATGTCACAATTTTATAGTACAAAGCATGAGGAACGTCTTGAGGCTTTTCTGACAAAAACTCACGGTCCGATCTGGTCAATGTGCTTGGTGCAGTACAATAAAATGTAAAAGATGACAGACATAAGTACCATGTGTAGCCCTAAATGCCGTAGGATTTCAAAAGTTGCATAATTTTGAGAAAAAGCTCAGAATGTTACAAGAACAAATTCATATTTATTAAGAGAAAAAAAATGATAAAATGAGTGTCGAAACCTATTTTTCCAAGAAAAAAACTAAACAAAATAGATACAGTAGGAGTAATTTGAGATACATGCTCAGTTACAAAACAAATGATCTATTTATTTATTTATTTATTTATTTGTCAGGGACTATGTACGGACCATGTACAGAAAACAGTATTGCGAGATTAGCTTTGGGCCGTATTTTTGTAACCGGTGTTAATCCAGTGCGGCGGGTGGCGCAACTGAACACCATGGACGGGTTAGACCAGCGTCAGCAATTCCATAGACCAGCGCAGCCCAGCGAAGGGCGATAGTGGGCAGGCTTGCGCAACTGAATGTGTGTTTACAGTCAACTTCTTTCGCCGCCAATCCCAGCGGCTCCTCTCATTGCCTTTAAATGTGGCGCATCTGACAGTCTTGACAGAGACATCTCTGTGCGGAAGAGCCGATCCGTGCATTGTCACTGCTCTTGGCCGATGTGGCAACAGACAATGTGAGGGTGGTACCCATATTAAATACAGAACGAGGTGGTGATACCCGCTGGCTACTTAAATATGTCCGCAGACCTTAGGATCTGTCTGCCTGTGTTCTGATCAAAGTCACCAAGGTCATCAGACCAGCGGTCTACCTACCGCGCGAGAACTTAGAGGTGGTCTGAGCAGACATAAATTTAGATCAACCTTCCACCACCGTGCCGCATCTCCAAGGAGATTAATTATGTTATTCACTCCTGGACAGTAACAAGGTGCATTTCTCAAAATATACCCACATGGAATGCATTGCTCACTCCATTCTAGTGCATGAAAAAATAAACGATACTTAAAAGAAGTCAATGCTGAGAATTGTTGTTTTTTTTTTTGAACACATAATTCAAGGTACAGCTATATTCTCAAAACAAAGATACATGCCTTTTCTTCTCGAAAAAATAGGACTTCGTTCCTCTGAACAGTGGTTCTCAAACGTCATACTACCTTTGGTCATATGTGAAAGAATCGTGGAATTGAATGTTCAAACTATATCTTATGTTATTGTAGCTGAATTAAAAACAAAAATAATCCAATACATGTTAATTACAGTTCAGTTGTATTCAACTATTGAGTACAATACATTTGCACTTAGTCCTTTAGAACTGTTTGTTTTTTTCAAACATTTATTTGATTACAATTATTCTTTAACTTTTACCTGCAATATATTTTAATTGAATCATCAAGTGCTGTTTTTTTCCCTCTGTAAATCCAATGTTAATGTGCCAACTGTACATAATGTTACCATGGCTTATTTTTGTATGCAGTACATTATAGAGTACAATGGCTAGGTACAGTTCAATTGTATTTAACTTTGAAGAAAAATATCTCGGAGTTTCATCTTTGAGAATCGTTTTTAGACATTTAGGCAATTTTTAATTAACTTTTATGTTCAACACATTTTCATTGAATAATTATTTAAGTCCTCTTTTTTTTTCAAACTAAACAATGTTATAGCGATTTACAATAATATTAAATATACCTTTTAGGAATGAAACCTGGTTGTACTTACAGAGCCAATTGATGTGGTTGGTGTCAAACGTTCGAGAACCACGACTGTAATACATATGTTCTAATAAATAAATGAATAAAAATTCAAATTAAAAAAAATATTTTCTTGTGTCACTGTCTATAACAGATAAATAACTGGATGAGCCCAATTTTTCTTCAATTAAACCACAATAAAACTGAGATAATTGCTTTTGGCAATAAAGAGAAGAGGATTGCTGTTAGTAAATACCTGGAGTCACTCTCTTTAAAAACCAAAGACCAAGTCCGAAACCTTGGTGTTCTGGTAGAGTCCGACCCGACTTTCAACAGTTATGTCAAATCAATGACTAAAACTGCCTTCTACCATCTGAAGAAAAATGTCCAGAGTGAAGGCTTGCATGTGTCAAGGAGACCAGGAGAAGCTCATCCATGCTTTTATCTCAAGCAGACGAGACTATTGTAATGGTCTTCTGACTGGACTCCCCACAAAGAGCATTAAACTGCTGCAGCTCGGGTTCTGACCAGAACAAAGAGGTCAGCGCATATTACTCCAACTCTAAAGTCTTTACACTGGCTTCCAGTCAGCTTTAGAATATATTTTAAAGTTCTGCTACTGGTCTATAAATCACTAAACGGTTTAGGTCCTGAATGCATGAATGAAATGGTAATGGAATATAAAGCCAGTAGGGCTCTGAGATCGACAGACTCAGGTTAAATGGCGGAGCACGGAGTCCAACGCAAACACGGTGAAGCAGCATTTAGCTATTATGCTGCACACAAATGGAATAAATTGACAAAAGAAGTGACGTCAGGCTCAAGCGTGAATGTTTTTAAATCCAGGTTAAGGACTCTTCTTTTTTCCCATGCTTTTTAGAGCATTTCCACTTTGAAATGATATTTCTTGCGCTGTACTCTGTTTTAATTGTATTTTCATCGTTTCTCTGTCTTTGTTTTAAATGTTTACAAGCTGTTTTTTTCCCCTTTGTTTTTAAAATGCTTTTAATCCTGTAAAGCACATTGAGTTACCTTGTGCATGAAATGCGCTATATAAATACATTTGCTTTGCTTTACCTTTCAGGAAGCAAAGTTGCGTGCGGACTTCGTTTCGCAGGGCCGTGAGCAACATTTGGGCCACGCTCTCCGCCTTGAGCTCTCCCACGGAGCGGCTGCTCTCATCCACCACCACCACGACCACCGGCTGCGACCGGCTCAACTCCCCACCACGCCGCATCCGGCCCAGCAGCGTCTTGTCTGGGATCAGCCAGTCCAGAACCACCTCGGCGCCCTTGGACCTGCGCCGCAGCACCGAGTTCCAGTTAACGTTCCGGGACTCGCTGACGTGCGCCAGGGAGAAGTCCAGGAAGGGTCTGCAGTCCAGGACCACGCAGCCGGCGGAGGTGCGCTCCCTGAGGAGGTGAACCAACTCCGGGCTGTTTATTTCTAAAGGCTCGCCGACTGACGTCATGATCGGAAAAGGTAAATAAAGTCAACTGAAACGATTATTAAAAGCCTCCAAAATAAAATAAAAGAAATATATATAAATATAATATATAAAAAAGACCAAATTAGACCTCCAGTTGTCTTTGAGGCAACCTCCACTAAAGTACAAAAAGTATACTACTTGTTTCCTATGAGTTCCAGAGACTGACTTCCAACGAGTTACACTTGCTCGGTGATAACAAATGGGAAGCCCCGCCTTGTTTACCATCCAACGAACGGCACTTTCAGGCGGAATTGCCATATATGGGCTTACCTGTCACTCCTAATATGGACAATGACGTGTTGTCATTTGTTTTCCCCATGCTCCTTTTAGGTTATGCCGTATGAGGTTTGATGGTGAATGACGTTACGCTGACGGCTAAAAGTCATTAAATAACTAGTCTACATGCTGCAACAGGCACAGAATTTGTGGAATATTTTTCAATATTGTACAGGGCGTGCAAAATATACATATTTTTATTATTAAAAAAACAGCTTTGTAAAGAAACAAAATAAAATACAAACGACTATCTCATGTGGCTTTTCTTATAAATTTACACATGCCAACAGTGGGCGGTTATCTTGAATATACTTTATCTTTGGCAACACACCAAAAGAAATCCATTGAGGTCTGGTAATCATGATGGCCAAAATAAATGAAAAATACATTTACAAAAATACATAAATTAAGAAATCAAATAATAAAGTGTTCAACTGTATATAATGTATGTACTTTTGCCAGCCTATATATCTTTTTACACAACTTGATTTATTGGTGAAAGACAGACAGAAAGAGTAACTTATCAACTGGATACATGCGTACTCTTCACTATGTAAATCATTAATCAGCAATTTGTCCCAGCCAAAGTAGGGTGGAAAATACCTATCACCACAAAATGATGCATCGCAATATCTGGAAATTCTTTGAAGTTTTTGTCAATGGAAAAAGTAGACGTAATTAACATTTGGCACACTTAATACAAATAAGCACTAATTTGCACTTCTATTTGTGAACTGTTTGGATCGATAAAATATAAATATTTTATTAGGCTATACATCTCTCTCTCCATCTATCTGTATCTATTTGTGTATACATTTGTCTATATATCTTTCTATATATGTCTGCCGTGTCATTTATCTCACATTTTCCATCTGTTACATATAAAAACCCATTTGCCTGTAACACGGCACTGTAGTTTTGTGATGTGTGTCTCGTCTTTTCCCCAAAGGCCACACAAGTGACTCCCACCGCCTTGTTGATGTTCCCACTTCCTTCCTTCCTTCCTCCTCCTCCTCCTCCTCCTCCTCCTTCTCATCTTTCCTCCCAGCTGGCAGCGCGACAGCCCCTCAGCAGTGCTCTGTTCTCCCGCTTTTTGCCACGTGCTTCCCCACTGCTTAGGTTGCAATTTCAGGTCACTCAAACACTATCTATCATGGCTGCCATCTGAGGAGCTGAGCCTGCATTTGATGTAACCACAGCATGAATACGACCCCCCAAAAAAGTCATACCCCAATTTCAGCAACCCCAACAGGAAATGAAATGGCACCGCGCCTTTTGTGCATCCTGCCATCCCCACCTCATCACAACTTCCCCTCCCACGTAGACGTCTCATCACCCGCTTTGTTCTCCCAATTACACTGTTCATGGATTACTGAACCCAAGTGACTAACCTTCCACAGACCCTGAGCAAAGTGAACAATGATTAACATATGTTAATGGATCTTAGCAATTTCCAACGCAATTACTCACATTTTCATTTCCATTTGCTTCAAATGTTTCAGAAGTGAGTGACTACTGTGTACCTAAGTAGCAATTTCTTTTCTTTAATAATAAACCAGAGGACATAAACATGCAAAAAGAGAAAGAGCAATCACCTATTAGAGATGCACATATACTACTTTTTTCAGACTAAGTAAAAGTACCAAGTCATGATACATGATAATGCCATTAAGTGTTGCAATTTTGATGATTTAAACAAAATATTCTTGAAAAACACAAACTTTTATTGAACATGGCATAAATTTCACTTAAAGATAACTTTGTACACAACCAAATATTCAAAACACAAACTTTTTTTTCAACATGGCATCATTTAAACAAATATAAGTTCACTTAGATATAATAATGAATATATTTATGTTGCTGTGTAATTTGTGCATGATAAATCGTTATTTAAAGGTTTGTACTGTGACACCGATGCTATTCGTTAGCCCATTTTGCATTTTGCATTACGTGTCAGCATTGGTTGCAGAGATGACGCTAAGTGTAAGACATGTGGATCGGAATTATTGTCCAGGGGCCAATTGTGGCCTGCCATCCACTTATTAGTGGCCCATGACATTTGCATAAAATACATATATAAACAGGAAAAAGCTGTTTGGTGTAGGTGTTTAGAAAAAGCGAAAAGTGGGGTGGGGAGGGTTGCACTACCCATATACCCCAACCACTACAACTACTATTACTAATAAGTTGGTGTTATACGGAGCTTTTTTTGGATATGCAAAGAAACTACAACTAAAATAGAAACAATATTTCTCTATAATTAAAAACATAATTCAGTTTCCTCCGCGTTCTGCTCTGTATCAAGGTCTGATTTGTGAACATATCGCATTAATGATTATGATCCTCAAGTAAAGACATCTTTAAATACAGTTTATTACAGATTGGTCATGTTTTGGTTCTGAATATGGCAGTAGGGGCGGGTCTATTCTAGTGGGCTACAGGGCTGCGTGACACCCCAAAATCATGACAAATCCACAACTATCATCCACAACTTATCACCTGCAAGAGAAAGATGTGATGTACCAGTTTCTCAAAAAAAAAAAAAGTATAATTGCTTGATGGATTGGTTTTAGAGAGTGTTTAACAAAGTCAAGTGGCCCCTGCATCCTTCAATTTTTCTGTATGCGGCCCTCGGAGGAAAAAGTTTGGAAACCCCAGTATAATATAAAATGTGTACAACTGTTTTGTGTTTAGTTTTGCAGTAAACGACAACTGGAGTGTCAATAAACAGCACACTTTGACTCTTATTGAAGAAACTTTTGCTATCTGCCAAACTGCACATCACACACTCCGTGAGGGCAGAATAGGCTTTAGTGGGCCCCCACGTACTCACGATTCAGCACCTGTGGATTCATCTATGCGCGAGTTTCATTTCCATATTTCTTTTTCCAATAAAAAAAAAAAAAAAACATTTACATTTTTTTTCATTTTAAATTTGCCTTTTTTTTGGTTCAATCCCAAAAACGCGTATCCACACTTATTCAATCATTTTTGGGGTTTAAAAAAAATAAATATTTTTCAACACTACTCTAATGGGCATCAGTTATACGTGAATTTTCTATATTCGCATTCCGCCCGGTCTCTAGCCCCGCGAATAGCAGAGATCTACTGTAGTACGTCATTCACATGCTGGTATCGGATCTCCTCTCTCGTTTTGTGCACCACTATCGGTGCATCCCTATCCTGTACAAATAAATGCGGGGCAGCATGCAGGTTATCTCGTTTTTACGAGCACTATTACAGATGTACCTATGTGCACCACTATCGGTGCATCCCTATCCTGTTCAAATAAATGTGGGGCACCATGCAGGTTAAGAGGTGGGCAAGACAAAAGATGTGTGGAATTTAGAACAAAATGCCTTCCTTTTTCTGAATGTAAGCAAGAGTAAATAAATACTAGATGAATACTTGCAATTCTGATTCGCCCCTCCTTCTCACAAGAGATATGCAGGATTATTTGCATGACTGGGGTTGGTAATCTCCGCAGAAACACTGCAATCCAGATGTTGACCTCATCCCAGATTCCTACCGTGAACGCCCATGTGACCAGACCACCCCCTCGCCTTTGATACGGCTGGTGGTTCCGTTTCTGGAAAGCTGAGCTGGGGATTTCACATTCACGTGAGCACTAACGTGTGTGCTTTGGTTCACATTGAATCACACATTTTCACTTTTTTTTAAGAACAGCACACGACACATATGCCTGAGGTAATCCTCTTGACATAACTTGGCTGTTTGTACTAAACCATCGAGGAAAATATCGATCATGTATACTTGTTGGTATGACTGTTGGAAACAGCAATACTAACCACTACATGCTTTATCATCTTAAACAAAACATTTTATTTCTATATACATTTGACATTGAATTGTTTGAATTTGGAGGAACTGAGGTTTTTCTGCACCCAAAATATGTATTTGTATTATTCATCCCATGTTTTTGACATTCCAGTTCTTCCACATTTTTTACAAATGATCAAACTTCCAAATATTCACAAAATTCACGACACTCAGGAAAATATTTCCCACATTCTGAAAATTCAGTTTTCTCACAATTCCACATTTTCCACACAAAAAAGACTCAAGTGATTGAGACATTTAACAAAAAAGTTCATCTTTCACATTCCAACTTCACATTCCCAACACTTCCCAAGTTTTAGTATTGTACATTTTCCATGACAAAATTCCCAAGCTAATTCAGACATTTAAAGATTTACCACCTCCTTCCACATTTGCTGACTGATTGAAACCATACCAACTTAAAACTGTTGAGCTCATTCAGTACATATAAAAAGCTTATAATAGCTTCGTCACACTTTCATTCCCCATATTCCCACATTTTCACACAAAAGAACTCCAAAATTTAAAAAAATATTTCAAACATTTACAGTATCTCCTCCTTCTACTACTACTCTGATTCAAACCGTTCTACGGCAACTTCAAGCTGTTCAGATCATTCAAACATAAATGCAACTATCAGATTTCCAAACGTTCCACATTTTGAGTAAAATTCCCAAATTGAGAGAGATTTAACATATAACACTGCCAGCCTTCCCAGTTAACATGGATATTTGACTTCTAAAGCCGTCAATGGCAGTGAATGTGTTAAGCATGAGTCCCCTCACCCGACCGACCATGTAAGAAATTGAGCGCCTTCGTTCCCGGTGACTTAATTATTATTACAAGGCCCAACCCTTATAGCTTGTGAGCTAGCTAGCGGCTAGCACCTCTCGTTGCGACACGGAAAGCCCCGCGGCGACCCGGTGAGATATATTGCAGCCACCGGAGGCAAAACATAACATATGACATGACTGGTCGTTGGTGTAAATTGTTTGTTGCTATGACCTGATGCAAATTGGTAGTATAGTGGTACCTTAGCAACTGGAATAGGATCGATTTCCACTCACTCCTGCGATTGACTTGGTAGGTTGTCTGGCTGAAAAATAGATAACTAGCTAGACAGACAGTTTGTGCGACTGAGTAAAGTATGTGATTTTTTGACTGTTTGGTAGAATACGGAGGACCAGCAATGACAGCATGACCAGAAAACATCAGGTACATTTGAAGTTTCCAGTCCCACAGGAATCATTTGCTGTGCACGGCATCTGTCACAAAAAGGTGGATGTGTTGTTTTCTTCCACCACCCTTCTGCTCTGCATCTGTGATGTGGTTTTTCGCTGAATCCTAATCTTTCTGTGGGGGAGGTCACATAGAATCACACTCACATTTAAAAAAAAAAACATCAACTGTATAGCTTGTGGCTGGCTTCTTGTTCCTTATAAAGGGCACAAGTAACTCTCACAACCTGTATGAAAAGCACATCCAGGACTTTACCCTTAACGGAAGGCTGCCCTACTCTTGCTTGTCATATGTCATGACTTACACAATTATAGCAGTGAAGACGAGGCTCCCTGCCAGACTTAAAGCGGTGACTATGGCCATGAGCGTCACCAACACACCCCCGGAAAATTGAAAAAGTGACTCGTGGTCTTCAGGAGCCGGTGCAGGCAGCGTAACGGAAGGTCGAGGCGTTTGGGTTGGCCTTGGAGTGACTGTGAAGGACCGTTAAATGCAGCATTAGAAGTACACATTGTAATCAGTATTTCTGACAAAGAGGTTCTCATCTTTATCAATAAAACTTGTTCAGATGAAAGGATCAAGCGTCTTAATTCTGAGGTAAATCAAGGCCTTAGGCCTTAATTTGTCACAATGCCCTTGTAGTGGAGCTCAGTAGATTGTGAAGGTTTACCTAATGTCCCCAGTGAATTTACAGTAAAACATCCTCACACCCACCAATCCACGCACGAACCAACCCAAACACCCATTTTCTATATGGTTTACCCTGTTCAGGGTCACAGGAAGCTGGAGCCTATCCCTGATAACCCTGGACGGAAGGCAAACGACACGCTGGATAGTGGTGTCACAATACCAAAAATCTGACTCCCATACTACAGGTACAGCTCAATAAATTAGAATATAATTATTCTAATTTATGGGTATGGGTATATATTTATAAAATATATTTATTCTAATTTATTGAGATGACATACCAAAATACATTGTGCAACAGAAGCAGGCAGATGACCATAGATGTGATTTATTAGCTGTAAAATGCAAGGGGGACCTAACCTGAAGCCTCACACAATTCCACTATAAATTCAACAACAATAAATCACATCTATAGTCATCTCCAGGCTTCTGTTGTAAAATGTATTTAGGTATGTTATCTCAATAAGTATATTCTAATTTATTGAGAGGTACCTGCATACCTGCATAAAGTACCTTGATGCGTTACTGAAACGATACCACAGCAAAAATCTAAAGCACCACTAAAGGCAGTGGAAAGAAAACTGACGAAACAACGTCAAATTCTTTTAGATTTATTTTTATTATGTCAAAAAACTAGTATTGGTATAATATACTGTATCTTAAAAATAATGTAATAATGGAATTAGGCAATTCTTAAAAATCATATTATTTTTTAAATAATAATAATAATATTTAAATCAATGTGTGCATTATTATAATTTTTTTAAATAAAGGACATGTGTATGTTTGTCTGTATATAAAATTGCACATCTATGTAGCATATAGTGTATGTATGATATATAGTCATGAAAAAAAATATTCGACCACCCTTGTGTCTTAAATTTTTGGTTCCTTTCAATGCCTGGTACCAGTAAGGGTATATTACATGAAGAATACATACGCTTAATTGTAATAATAAATATGATTTTGGTTATTATCGAGAAAACTGTGTAAAATGGCTATAGATCAGCTCTTATAATTAAAACTCTTATGAGCTATTTTCATTGCTGTCATTATATTTGTCCAAACAAATGTGACTTTAGTTCTACTCGGAACTAAAAATGAAGAAGAAACTCAAGAAACTTGAGTATTTTTTTACTTTTAAGTTTTAGTATACTTTTTAGTTTTAGTATAATTATACGTAATACTGTACAAGCTTTTTGTATGCAGTGTTCTTGTAGCGCATTTGATTTCTCCCATTGTAAACGATTCATGTGCACCTACTCAGTGGCTGTGACTCGCTGCTGTTGCAGTTTTTCATTGTGTACGGAGCCACGACACTCAAAAAGTGGGCCTTTTCGCTCCACTTGGACATTAAGGAGTTTTCCTTTGACATTCGGGTGGATTTCTATTATTCTCTCACTCCTCATTTTTTCGGAGTGGTCTCCGACAACGAGTGAACCCTGTATCCGGGTTGCAGGGCTCCAAGCTGGGCTGCGTTTACCAATGGTGCCATCGCAGAACGGTTGGGCTTTTGCCACCCGGAAATACGGATGATGTCATGGTGACATTTTTATTTCGTTTTCTACAAAGAAAGGAGCTGTTGATAAATGTGATCTTACACTTTACCAGTGAGAGGGAATGCAACTTGGTAGAACACGGTGCCATCTTGGCCCGCCAGCAAGCATCGGTACGTCCCCTGATCACTCAGGTGGAGCTGATTTAACACCAAGAATGAGTCCTCCATCACTACCACATTTCTAAAGTCACTCTCATCGAACTGGGCACACACAAAATTGGTAAGAAGTTAGGAAAGCCAGAACACATAATATAGAGCAAATTGAACATTACTACGAAATTTGATGAAAATTCCCCCAAAAGTGGAAAATAACCTATAAAATTGCACTAAAACTGCAGACTTTGAACTGACATCCAGTACTTATGATAGAAGGCAAGTGGTTGAATATGTGAGGCTATATATATTATATATTTTATATTCTGCTTGACGTAACAGGACAAAAAAAAAAGAATATGCGAAGCTATAAAGGCAGACCTTTGTGTCTCCTTCCACAGCAGGGGCCCAAGTGTAGTGGTACTCTCTGCTGCCGAGCAGAAGAGAATGCCATGGTTGGAAACAGTCCAGTACTGCCTGCCCTCCCTCTTCTGCCTCCAGTGGGTATTCTGCAGAAAGGGAGAGGCAGGGACTGTTGGACTTAATCTTTTTCATTCACATGGGTTGCACACTCGTGACCACGTGTCTTATGTGTAGAACGGGACACAGCGCCCGCACACGAGTACATACCACCACAATCCACTTTGCCGGACGGAGATGGACAGCTGTAGATCTTGTACTTGCATGACATGCAATCCATTACACGTCTTTTCAAGAGCCCTAAGAGCCACACAATATGCACGCGGGACGCGCTCACAAATGTGCCCCCAAACATGAATTCTCTCTAAGTTGTTTTGCTTCTGCAAGGGGAAAATCAAACTCACCACATTCATTGGGGCACAATCCTGAGGGAAAGACAAACAGAAAGCAGGCATCTGATTCACAGACATCACATTTAAACGATGACGTGCATTCACTGATATTAAAACTACTTACTTTCACTGATGAACTTATTCAAGTGTTTTTCTAACATCTTATTGCCGTCGCTCATGATACGAATCAATTTTGTATGAGGAGATCCTTAGGGGGAAAAAAAGAGAGCTCTGTGTCAAAAATCAGCTCAATCTACAGTACTAAATATATTGTTCATATATCCAATGGAACCTCTACAAACACAATCAATCCCAGGATGCTGGCTGTCCTCCATTCATTTTAAAACATTCTAATTTACTTTTGGAAATAATGGCTGTAGAAATAATCTGTTCCACGTTCAAACTGTCACCATCTTGAAATGTTAACTGTATGGGAAAATGTGTAATTATAATATTTTATTGTAATTAACCGTTACAAAGCTCTAAAAATAAGTTAAAGGCGGGGTTGCATTTTTTTTTATTTTTTTTTTAAGAAACCACCGCGCCCGAGGAATCTTTGTTTGAATTTAAAACTGTACCACATCTGTGCGTTTAGAAGTTCCACTGTAAATGATAATGCACAGCAACAATTAGTGTATAAAGAGCTTGTGAGAGTCCTCACCAGTATTTGTTTTCAGGGAACGATCAAATTCACTCAGGTACTCAGTTTTGATTCTGTACAGCGTGGTTGGGTCTAAGCAGTAAGACACAGGCCATTAATCACCATGTAATACGATATTACAGCAGCATTCTACATCACCGAACTGAAAGGAAAATAATCAATAGGAACCTTCCTATGAAAATAAATCACTAGTTGAGCTACTGTTGTTCTTACCGATGACACCCATCCTTTCCTGGCTTGTTGTCTTGTACCTATTATAAGATTCCTGAATAATCAATTTCAGGTTGATCTGTACTTCCATAGAGGAGGCGGACAGGGAAAAGTCATCATGCGTGTTAACAATCTTGCGGTCACACTGCAGACAGGCCTCGGTCACCGTGGCACAGCACAGCATCAGCATCATCCCACCTATACGTGTGGACAAGCAACTTTCGGGAGTTGTCAGTCAGTCAGAATGAATTCAACTCTACAGTATATTTATTTTGTCTGTTTCACAGATCTAATTATTGGATTTTGGGATGCTGCGATGTTCTGCATCTCAGGGTTTTGTGTCAAAAGCAAAAGGCTTTTTTTTGACTCGGGTCAATGTTTGCTTTCGCGGGCCACATAAAATGATGTGGCGGGCCGGATCTGGCTCCCCCGTCACCAGTTTGACACCTGTGATGTATGAGGAAAATTGCTGAAAATGTGCAAAGACTGAGAGCTCTGTAGTACTGAATTGTGGAGACCAGTGGCAAGGCCAGCCCTATTTTGGGTGGGCTCAATTCCACCCAAAACTTTCCTGAGCCCACTCTATGACTTTGTCCTCAAATTAATTTTTTCCCCCTGCAAACTCATTTTGTTTATGTGTTTTTGTAAAGGTCCGAGCAACAGTGCGCTTGGACGACAGCACCGAGAGTACGGCCATGTCCATATTTGGACGTGCCTAGCTATCGATAAGCTCTGTGAGTGTAATTTTCCTTGACGCAGTAATCACATGAGTACGACAATAGCGGACTAAACCTTGTAGAGGTACCGTTTTATTTAATAGTGTTGGAGTCTGTTCATTTCGATCAACGCAGATGTAATATTGGTGTCTCACCTGGAGGCAGGAACATGGCGACGTGTGCCACATAACATAAGCAAACCTGGAATAGTTAAGCGTTGGGATTTCTGCCATTCCAAAATGGTGCAAAAAAGTTGCATTTTTGCTGCCTTTCTTTTATATTGTGACATTCTTAGTTCAAATCTTGTAAAATGTTGTTTTGGTCCACTCTGTGTCTTTCATAGCTTTACGCGATGATGACTTTAATCACTGTCTATGTGTTGTAATAAATACGTGTCACTGTTTGATGAGGTCACAACATTAGAGCTATATCAAAAACTTATTCATTTAGTCAGAGGTAGCATAATTACTCATGCGCTGTATTTCAGTAGAAATACATATACTTGTATAAAATGAGACGGTTAAAGTAGAAGAACTTATTTAATTCCTGTAGCGTACTTAAGTAAATGTAAAAAATACAGACTCTGAACTGTACTTAACGCCTTCACTGCCATTGACGGCTTTAGAAGTCAAATATCCATGTTAACTGGGAAGGTTGGCAGTGATTAAGTACAAAAGTCAAAATGATTTTTTTTGGTGTGAATTCAATACAATACCCGCTTAGATAACTTGGCCCGTTTACCCATTTAGATAACTTGGCACATTGGGAAAAAAAACCTTCCCTGCTTACAAAAATGTAGCCTACTTAAGTTAAAGTAAAACGTACAGATTCTGAACTGTACTTAAGTACAAATAACAAAATTATTATTTTGTGTGGATAATAATAATTTTAAAAAAACATTTCCTGCTTACAAAATAGTTTACCTTTAATCTACACAGTGCTTCTAGCCTACTGAAATTAAAAAAAATAAAATTGTTTTTAACCAAGAGCTACTGTAGCTAGCATTGGCTCAACTTGTATGCTATTACATCAAAACAATGTGTTCCCATAGCTATAACATTGTGAACCGATGAACAAAAATGCTAAATTAGCTAATAATGGTAACATCTGAAAAATAAATAAATAAATACAACCCCAATTCCAATGAAGTTGGGCCGTTTGTTAAACATAAATAAAAACAGAATACAATGATTTGCAAATCATGTTCAACCTATATTTAATTAAATACACTACAAAGACAAGATATTTAATGTTCAAACTTGATTGTTTTTAGCAAATAATCATTAACTTAGAATGTTATGGCTGCAACACGGTCCAAAAAAGCTGACACAGGTGGGGAAAAAAGACTGAGAAAGTTGTGGAATGCTCATCAAACACCTGTTTGGAACATCCCACAGGTGAACAGGCTGATTGGGAACAGGTGGGTGCCATGATTGGGTATAAAAGGAGCTTCCCTGAATTGCTCAGTCATTCACAAGCAAAGCTGGGGCGAGGTTCACCTCTTTGTGAACAAATGTGTGAGAAAATAGTCAAACAGTTTATGGACAATGTTCCTCAACGTACAATTGCAAGGAATTCAGGGATTTCATCATTTACGGTCCATAATATCATCAAAAGGTTCAGAGAATCTGGATAAATCCCTGCATGTCAGCGGCAATGCCGAAAACCAACATTGAATGACCGTGACCTTCGATCCCTCAGGCGGCACTGCATCAAAAACCGACATCAATGTGTCAAGGATATCACCACATGGACTCAGGAACACTTCAGAAAACCAATGTCAGTAAATACAGTTCGGCGCTACATCCGTAAGTGCAACTTGAAACTCCACTATGCAAAGCAAAAGCCATTTATCAACAACACCCAGAAACGCCGCCGACTTCTCTGGGTCCGAGCTCATCTAAGATGGACCGATGCAAAGTGGAGAAGTGTTCTGTGGTCCGATGAGTCCACATTTCAAATTGTTTTTGGAAATTGTGGCCGTCGTGTCCTCCGGGCCAAAGAGGAAAAGAACCATCCGGACTCTTATGGACGCAAAGTTCAAAAGCCAGCATCTGTGATGGTGTGGGGCTGTGTTAGTGCCAATGGCATGGGTAACTTACACATCTGTGAAGGCACCATTAATGCTGAAAGGTACATACAGGTTTTGGAGAAACATATTCAAAGCAATGTCTTTTTCATAGACACTCCTGCTTATTTCAGGAAGACAATGCCAAACTACATACTACACGTTACAACAGCGTGGCTTCGTAGTAAAAGAGTGCGGGTACTAGACTGGCCTGCCTGCAGTCCAGACCTGTCTCCCATTGAAAATGCGTGGCGCATTATGAAGCGTAAAATACGACTACGGAGACCCCGGACTGTTGAATAGCTGAAGCTGTACATCAAGCAAGAATGGGAAAGAATTTCACCTACAAAGCTTCAACAATTAGTCTCCTCAGTTCCCAAACGTTTATTGAATGTTGTTAAAAGAAAAGGTGATGGAACACAGTGGTAAACATGACCCTGTCCCAGCTTTTTCTGAGTGTGTTGCAGCCATAAAATTCTAACTTGATGATTATTTGCTAAAAACAATCAAATTTATCAGTTTGAACATTAAATATCTTGTCTTTGTAGTGTATTCAATGAAATATAGGTTGAACATGATTTGCAAATCATTGTATTCTGTTTTTATTTATGTTTAACACAATGTCCCAACTTCATTGGAATTGGTGTTGTAAAATAACACATCTTGTTTGTGTGTTTACTTTTTCTGATTAAACGGAAAATTTCTGAACACCAGAAACTTACGTTTATTTCAGGCTGGCGCAAGACACTACACAGTCACCACAAATTATTCTTGGAGCCGACAACATCAAACAATTCTCATCAATAAGGCCATGGGTGGGGAATATTTTTGCTTCTTTGAATCTGTTGAGGTCGTCGTTAATGCTCTGTGGTTCAATATTGTTAATTGGAAAATTAAAATCTGTCAATCAAGAGCTCAACTGTGGTTGGTCTCTCTAGTTTTCTTTTTTACATTGTCGTCATCAGGTTGAAAAAAGTAATGAGGCCATTTTGACAAAGCAAGGAGTAGAAAGTTTTCTGTTTTCTGATGTATGCTGACTGCGGTTGTAGTTTGCAGTGGTGCAGAAATGCACTGCATGATACAAAATTTGAAATAAAGACAGACCAGCTGACCTGTAGATTTATTGACTAATTATGACAAAGATACTTCCTCGAAGATATATATATATATATATATATATTGATATACCGTATTTTTAATTTACACAGTCGTTTGAAATTTCACTGCGGAACTACAATTCCCCAAATCCTCTCGTATTTGATTGACGTGCGTTTGGACGAATCAGCGTCGTAGTGTGTTTGTCGTTGGGCGGGGACACGGAGCTTCAGTGTTGCACCTGCGCAGCTCTTCGCGGGTGGGTACTTGAAGAGACAATCGGAGCAAGTAGGCATTTTCTCGTTTCCCTTTAAATCACAATTTCATGAAATGTTATAAGTTATATCTTTGTGGGCGACACGGCTAACTTTTGACTGCTACCCAACCGGCGCGAAAATGAACTCGTAATATAGTGGACAGCTGTGGCGTCGTACGCTTTCGAACTGTCGATTTTATGTTACATCTGGGCCCGTTAAAAAAAGTGGTAATAAAGACTAGTCAACCAATTGTTAAGGAAACCACTTGATTTCACTTAAAAAAAAAAAACATTGGTTATGTAACTACGACGACATAAATCAGTCACGTATACGTTCAAGTAGCATTTTCTCTTCCTCATTTCGCCAAAAGACTGTGCAGGGGGTCCTCGGTTTACGACGAGGTTCCGTTCCAAGGGCAGCGACGTAATCCGAATTGTACTTAGTTGAGTTGTGATTACAGTAAGCAAGAAAAGTACTTGCAGCCATGAATGTAAAACAATCCAATGAAAAACAGTCTACAATTAGAAGTGATTACGCTGAATCTACCAACCAGAGAAACTATAACTATAGCACCCAGAGATGATTCTACAAGGTTATTGTAAAGTAACTCCATCCATCCATCCATCCATTTTCTACCACTTATCCGAGGTCGGGTCGCAGGGTCAGTAGCTTTAGCAGGGACGCCCAGACTTCCTTCTCCCCAGCCACTTCATCCAGCTCTTCCGGAGGGATCCCGAGGCGTTCCCAGGCCAGCCGAGAGACGTAGTCAATCCAGAGGCACTGTCCCCGATGTCCACGCGTTGTTGCAGAAGCGTTTGAACCGGGACAGCCCCACAACATCCAGAACCTTAAGGAACTCCGGGAGAATCTCATCCACCCCCGGGGCCTTGCCACCGATGAGCTTTTTAACCACCTCGGTGACCTCAACCCCAGAGATAGTAGAGCCCACCTCAGAGTACCCAGACTGCTTCCTCATGGGAAGGCGTGTCGGTGGAATTGAGGAGGTCTTTCAAGTTGTCCCACAGGCCAAAAAGGCCCGATAGGACTCCTTCTTCAGCTTGATGGCATCCCTCACCGTTGGTGTCCACCAACGGGTTCGAGGATTTCCGCCACGACAGGCCACCACCTTACGGCCACAGCTTTGGTCGGCCGCCTCAGGAATGGAGGCGCGGAACATGGTCCACTCGGACTCGATGTCCCCCGCCTCCCTTTGAACATGACCAAAGTACTGTCGGAGGTGGGAGTTGAAACTCCTTCTGACAGGGGATTCCGCCAGACGTTCCCAGCAGACCCTCACAATACGTTTAGGCCTGCCACGTCGATCCGGCATCTTCCCCCACCATCGGAGCCAACTCACCACCAGGTGGTGATCAGTTGACAGCTCCGCCCCTCTCTTCACCAGAGTGTCCAAGACATGCGGCCGCAAGTCCGATGACACGACCACAAAGTCGATCATCTAATTGCGACCTAGGGTGTCCTGGTGCCAAGTGCACGTGGACACCCTTATGCTTGAACATGGTGTTCGTTATGGACAATCCAATAACAGAACACCGCTCAGGTTCTGATCGGGGGGCCGTTCCTCCCAATCACGCCCTTCCAGTTCTCACTGTCATTGCCCTCGTGAGCATTGAAGTCCCCCAGCAGAACGATGGAGTCCCTAGCGGGAGAGCTCTCCAGCACCCCCTCCGAGGACTCCAAAAAGGGTGGGTACTCTGAACTGCTGTTTGATGCATAGATAGAAACAACAGTCAGGACCCGTCCCCCCACCTGAAGGTGGAGGGAGGCTACCCTCTTGTCCACTGGGGTGAACCCCAACGTACAGGCGCCGAGCCGGGGGGTCGTATACCCACACCTGCTCAGCGCCTCTCACTGTGGGCAACTCCAGAGTGGAAGAGAGTCCAACCCGTCTCGAGAGGACTGGTACCAGAGCCCAAGCCGTGTGTGGAGCGAGTCCGACTATATCTCGTCGGAACTTCTCGACCTCACACACCAGCTCGGGCTCCTTCCCTGCCAGAGAGGTGACATTCCACGTACCTAGAGCCAGTTTCTGTAGCCGGGGTTCGGATCGCCAAGGTCCCAGCTCGCACTGCACCCGACCCCTATGGCCCATCCCACAGGTTGTGAGCCCATGGGAAGGGGGAAAGTAAAGTTCCAATTTTAAAATACTTATTTATTCATATGTTGTCATATTTTTCTCTTTTTTTCTGTGTATGTTCCATGATTAAAGGAGCAAGTCTATTCTGGCAAACCAACGACTTTGGAAGAATACGAGAAGTTATGTCTTCCATCCCACAAGAGTTCCTTGTGAAATCAGTTAATGCTGTTCCGGGCGGCTTCAGAAACTGCTGGCTAATGCTGGCGCCCATATCGAATTTTAAATAAAACTCCATGCAATACACTTTCTTCTCATGTTCATTTCTTGTAAGAATTATAGTTCAGAAATAAATTACAAGTACTTAAAACTAGGGAGTTACTTTTCAATCACCCGGTAGAATCAGAGGTTTAGGGGTGCGAAGCTCCTGGCCAGGCAAGATACAAATTCATTTTTTAAAATTTTATTATTATTATTTTTTTTCCATTGTAACACAATTTCATTTCCATATTTATGAAAGATTAGTTGTTTAAATGTTGAGTAGGTGAGCCACAGCAAAGGACGAATGGAAAGGGTTTGTAAAACGACACATTGTAACAACACTAATTTCTGGGCAAAGACAACTCATTTAGATAAAGCAACACCTCTACATATACGTTAGCAGTATGCATTTTTTCCAGTGAGTAAACCAGTGAGTGTGAGTACTAAAATACCAAAAATTGACTTGACTTTTTTTTTTTTTCCTCCAACTTTTATATGAAAAGCAAAGCACATGTAAAATACATAAACAGAAATGAACTTTGGTGAATGCTTTGAATCCTCTCTCTGTGTCCTAATAGAGTGATCATGTTCACGGGCATCCAGTCAGTTAGCTTGTAATTGGCCCCTTGGCTTTAATATTAACTCACGCACATGACACAACAGCTAGCTTCTCTCTCATTCCAATTCTCTCTCATTCATTCTCATTCCAATTCAAACAGAGGACAGTGGTGATGTCTGTGACCACCTGAAACATTTCCTAGCTAGAAAAAAAACGCTAGCTACTCCTCCGCAAAGATGGCGCCTTAGAAGAAGAAGGGCATCTGGGCGCCATCTTAGGGCGTTACAGAAAGAGCACAGAAATACTTTACTACTATTTTGTAATATGGCTACAGTATGGCTACAACAGTATTGGTGTATGCTTCTGTATTAAAGGTTGGACCAATTCAAAATGGAGGCGTTAACAAGGACAGGAAGGTAGACCATCCATCCACTGTTCTTCCTCCATTTCCACAACTACTACTGAGAGGAAGCTTGATTTCGAACATCATCATTACTGCCCTTTCTTTTCAGCTCCTCGCTTAAATAAACTTCAGTATGTACCAGATTGTGCCAGTAGCCCCCGGGGAGCAGCACCTCTCCGAGGGCTCCGGGGGCTCACCGCTAAAAAAGCGAGGAACTCAGGAAGCCCGCCCCCTGGTCATTGCAAGCGTTTTGGGCTGTGTGTTGGTTCTGGCCGCCGTGGTGGCCTGGTGCTACTACTCGGCATCTCTGCATAAAGCCCAGCTCATGAAGACAGAGCTGCTGGACCTCAACAAAGATGGTTTCGTCATCCGGAATCAGGCAGGCACTATTATATTCACCATGACTTTCAGGTGGGCTTCTCTTTCCTTATCTTTGTAGATTCTCAGTCATCTAAGTCATGGTAATCAACTTCCTGTGGAATGGGACAGTCTGCTGGGAGGGATGATAGGGCATTTGTTTGAGCACAACGACGTACAAATTGTGCATCGGGAGCAGCTATCTACTGTATGTCAGACTAGAATAGCCGTCTCCAAACAGAGGAGGTTTGAGGCATCGCTTATCGTCTGTTTATAACAATGTCCCAAAATCCCTCTCCCCAAAGATTGTTTTGTTCCATGGGAAGAGTGGAATAACAATAATAATAATAAATCAACCAACCAATATTTAATTAGATTCATGAGTAAAAAAGTAAATACAAATAAATAAAAATGTAAAGTAGTTTATTTTATAAAAAAATAATTCCCATTTAATTATTTAGAATAAAATTATAAACAATTAAGCAATTATTCATTCAAAGAGACATACATTCTTAAATGTATATGTATTTAATTTGATTAATATTTAGCCAATCAACCAATTATTTAATGAGAGACATAAATACAAAATGAATAAATTAATTAACCCAAAAAATTGGCTAAATTAATTTAACTAATATTTGTGACTCTTCATAATGTCAATGCTCAGCAGGGCAGATTAAATAATGGAGCAGGTTCCCTGTCCTCTGCCACATCATGGCCAGAGTAGGGGCAATGCTCCGCTCACACATGGATCGCTGCGACTACACATTGTCCTATTATGCACAGAATGGTTAGAGTCTCCTGTCGATATGCACTGGCTTAGTGTTTGTGTAATCAAATAATTTAAAACAGCCTAATATTAATACTATCATTTTTTAAAGTGTGATTATGAGTAAGTTTCTGATGAATTTCTAGACATGCCGGCCTCCACATCGCCAAATTCCTCTCGGCTTACGGTGGGGATGGTGGAAGCCACTAGCATGCTGCATTTTAAGGGAATGAGAGGAGCGGCTTTGATTGGCGGTGACTATCCCACAGCGGCGCAGCCCGCCCACTCTCAGATCCACCAGCCTGTGCTCATCTACGATATGACCAGCACCGGTCGAACCCGCCTCTGGCAGAGAGTTGCTCCGCCCGCCACACAAGATTTACACTTTACACAGAAATAGAGCCCGTACTCTACAATGCATATATCTGACACTCACAAAAGTTAAATGTGGACCAAACTGCCCATCATGACACTAGGCATGAGCATAATAATCGATTAGTTGGTTATTGATCTTGTCTTGCAGCAATCAAGGCAAAATGGAGTATACTATGGTGAGTCACTCTCAACTAGTTTGCTGTCCAAAGAAGACATCATGACGTCAGCTACAATACAGCTAAATTATAAAACTACCACGTTGAAGACCTTATAGCTTGCTGCAACAGGGACTCTCATGTGTTTTCGAGTGACTTTATCAACGCTCTCAAACTTGTTGACACTTTAATTTGAAACGATCTTATCATTGGAACCTGATTGTTTTGTCCAACAACTTTTATGCTTCAGTGTCAGTTGGAACATTCAAATACTCCAATGGAAATGCATTGTGGTCGTCTACATTACAACCATGTATTTGTAGTTCCAAATGAGATTCGAGTTACACTCTCCACACATACAAGTTTATTGATTGAACAAGCCTGTGTGTCTGAAATATGTCAATGGATAATGGTAACTAGACTGAACAAATGATTATACCCTTAGGGAGAACACAGCTACCCTACTGTAGTCATGGCCTTAATTCAAATAGTCTCTCTCGCGGCACAGAAATGGTGCGTAACGCATGCACCTACAGTTATTGTGTTAAAACTATTTTCTATTAAGCTTATAATGTCACAGGTGAGCCGGTGTCTATACCACATGACCTAGGGCAAGAGGTGGATTAAAAGTTCTATCAGCTGTCTAGAATTGTTGCTGTTTTCTTGATTAAGCTTGAAACAATTGAGAAACAACATAATATCAGCTGTGTAGGGGAGTTGCACAGATCTCTTCTGTGACACTTTATCTGTTCAATACAATGCAGGCATTGAAACAATATTCTGAAAGTTTCTCAAGGCATTACACATATTTTAGGAATACCAATTTTCAGGGTATAGAGACAGACAAACAACAAATCACATTTACACCTATGGGCAATTTGGAAATCTAAAATCTAGAAAACCCACACAACCACAGGGAGACCGTGCAAATTCCTCACAGAAAGCCCTAGCTGAGATTTGAAACTCAACCCTTGGAAATGTGAGCCAGACGTGCTAACTATTAGGGCATGTTCAAGCTATTGTTCATTTAATGTTTGCTTCAGTCTATGACATTTAGTGCTTAACCAGTTCTCTTGAATGCTCTATAGGTCCGCCACACTAGATTTCGACTCCTGCTCCCACGAGGACAATATTCTCAGCTGCACTCAGTCAGATGCTGGCAAGATCAACTTTTTTATCCACACGGTTCGACTGAAGGACACAGTGATGTGTTACCGCGTACGCTGGGAGCCTCTGCAAGATAAACGCACAGTGGAGCACGCCATGGCTTGTAATGGCTCTCACTGGTACGGAGGGGCAGAGTCTGCCACCCAACACTGGCCGATCAGCGTCGAGGGTGAGCGGGAACCACAGCCTTTCATCACCAGCGACGTCTACTCGAACCGGGATGCTTTTGGGGGGATTCTAGAACGCTACTGGCTCTCGTCCAACGCGGTGGCGATCAAGATTAATGATTCTGTGCCGTTTCATTTGGGATGGTCTGAGAAGGACAATACGCTTCACTTCCAGGCGCGATACCAGGATTCTCCATTCAGACCACCGGAGGGACAACAGGCTGCACCAGAACTCAGCTACAGAGTGTGTGTTGGCTCAGATGTCACCTCAATTCATAAATACATGGTAAACATTGACACCATACAATTTGACAATAATTTGACTGGTTTCAGAGATTGGTGAGGTTGTTTTTTAAAGATGATGTATGTGGCACAGTGGCATCCTTTTCCACTGTGTTTTTTAATAGTATTGACGGTTTCTATAATTGTGATGTGGTGGTATTAAGAGGTACCAAATGTACGCCCCCCACTACTGTAAACTAATTTGTCCAAAAAAGGTTGTGCATAATAGGTGCATTTTTGTCTTTGTTTTGCCAGGTGCGTCGCTATTTCCCAAAGCCTGTCAAGGTTCCTTCTGTAGAGGTGTTCAAGCACCCGGTGTGGTCGACTTGGGCTCTGTTCAAGACGTCTGTCACCCAAGAGAAGTTGCTACAGTACGCCTCCAGCATTACCAAACATGGCTTCACCTGCTCCCACCTGGAGCTGGACGACCGCTACACCGCCGACTATGGCGAGTTTGACTTCGATCCCCAGAAGTTCCCCAATGCCAGCGGTATGTTCGACACACTCAAAGAGGATGGTTTTCAAGTGACACTCTGGACTCACCCATTCATCAACTATGACTCCATCAACTTTGGCGTTGCCGTTCAGAATGAACTGTTTGTGCGCGAGCCCGGCGGTGAGCTGCCTGCTCTCGTCCGGTGGTGGAACGGTATTGGTGGAATCTTGGACTTTACCAACCCAAATGCCCGCAACTGGTATTTGGCCCAACTGATTAAGCTCAAAGCACACTATGGCGTGACCTCCTTTAAGTTTGACGCAGGGGAGACAAGCTATCTTCCACAACAGTTTAGCACCATAATTCCACTGACGGACCCCTCCACCTTCACCAGACGCTACACAGAGATGGCCATACCATTTAGCGAGCGGGCCGAGCTGAGGGTGGGCTACCAGAGTCAGAACATCTCCTGTTTCTACAGGATCATAGACAGGGACTCCGTGTGGGGTTATGAGCTCGGTCTCAAGTCCATCATCCCTGCAGTTCTGACCATCAGCATCCTGGGCTACCAGTTTGTCCTGCCTGATATGATCGGAGGGAATGCGTACCCTGACCACATGACAGGTATGGATCTCCACAACTTACAGGTCATTTACGTTAACAGTGAACGCCCACTATTCACACGGAATAGGGGCTGAGCCCTGCCATGAATAGCAAAAATTCTGCAAATAATTGACCCCCCCCCCCCCCCACTGAAAGGGGGTGGTAATTGGGTGAACACAAAAGCCACAAAATGGCACTAAATCACTTAAAATAAAGCATCAACTCCATACTTCTAGCATGTACACAATCATAAACCCATTTTACATAATCAGCTGTCTATAGTTAATTATTCAACAAACAAAACCACCTACACATGAAGCTCATCAATAGTATTAACTAGCATACTAGCCTGAATAACACGCTAGAGCACAAACTGACGTGGCATCACAGATCACTCATGGGAAAACAAATATGTGCACTAGTACGTTATACAAATGGTATTAAGTCATTAAACTCACTTTTTGGCATTTACACTCAATAATAAACATTGGGTAATACAGGCAAATAAATTATAAAAGCAAAGTAGACTACATGGGTGAGAAGGAGAGACATTTAGTTTAACTTGGGACTGTGTATGAGGTGCATCCAAGGACTGCCAACAGAAGAGGACAGCTACAACGCAGGTGAAGAAAATTATCAATGAATTAAACCTAACAATGACACCAAGATTTCGCCAGATGGCGCTAAGGATACTTTTATTGCTTTGGCCTGAACACTAATATGGGACCGAGAACAGGCTAGATTTTCATGGAATAAGGAATGATAGGTTCCAAAACGAAATCTTAGAATCTGCGAAATAGGTTCCAAAACGAAATCTGTGAATATGCGAATGGAGAATCGCGAGGAGATTCACTATACATTTTTTTTTTTAAATAGAAAATGACAGACTTCACATTTAATATTGAATGATATATGAATGTTTTACCTCAGGAAGTTTAGACAACGGGAATGACCTGCCCGACAGAGAGCTGTACATCAGATGGTTGGAGCTGTCGGCATTCATGCCTGCAATGCAGTTTTCTATACCGCCATGGTACTATGATAATGAAGTGAGTATAATAAGACTTTTTCCCATGTCTTTGTTGTAGAGTATGTGCATGACTTGAATTAGAGGAGAAACTGAATTGTTTATTCTCTTATGTTTCTATTTATTTTTTTCACTTTATGAAATATAGATTTCGCTGTGGTCTGAAGGCCTCTACATAGTGATTTTAGTTTTTTTTAAAAAAATTATTACACTGATTATTACGGAGCCCCTAAAGGGACATGAAAAAAAAAAAAGAAAAGTGTTTCTCATTGTAACGAGAAAGTTTCTCGTTACAATGAGAAGCGTCTACCTGTCTGTCTACCTGTGAGTGGTAACTTATTTACACACACACACACTAGCAAATGTGGCTCAGCTATTCTATAGCCTATACTGCTATATTCGTGTGATGAAAGTTTACATTTATACTCGCCTTCTTTTAGTTGGTCAATGACACTCAGGTATATTCCTCGTTTTGAGGAAAGAGAGCAAGTCCTCTTCTGTTGCCTTTCTCTCAGCTGACATGCGCTGGAAGCAAGTTGTAAATAAGCTACTGTACGGCTACTCGAACGAGAACCCGCTAGCAGGTAAATAAGCTAGCACTCACAGGTCGACGTTTCTCTTTCAAATGAGAAGCTTTCTCATTATAACGAGAAAGTTTCTCATTCGAACGAGAAGCTTTCTCATTATAATGAGAAACTTTCTCGTTCGAATGAGAAACAAGTTTCTTTTTTCTTTTTTCCCCCCCCCAATGTCCCTTTAGGGGCTCCGTAGGATTATTATCCCTCAAGTGGTAATTGAATGTACTCTGCTGAATAAGAAAACTGATGTAAAAACTTCAGAGGCGCCTGTGAGTTGGCAGCTTACTAAAACAGCTCTTTCCACCCTTTTTTGTATCATGTCATGTTAACCCTTTTTAAATTGTTCGCATTGTTTTGGCCGTGACATTCTTTGGCGGAGAGTATCGACCCTTGTTGTGTACGCCTGTGAATCGGCAGCCTGTTGACAATAGCTCTGTTACTTTCTCCCTTATTTGCACTTTCCACTCTTATTCTTTTTGCTTCGTAAACGGAGCTCGTATATATTTTAATTCGAAAATAATATGTATTTAGTATTTTATTTTTATTATTCTGTTTTATTTTTTATGACCAGCACTTTGTTCCAGCTGCGGTTGTTAAAGTGCTCTAGAAATAAAGTTGAGTTGAGATGTAATTTAACCTGCTTTTAGTGAGCTATTCACAATTAAATCAGAATCAGAATCAGAATCATCTTTATTTGTCAAGTATGTCCAAAACACACAAAGCGTTTGCTTCCTTATGTATTTCTTGTTTGTGTCATCACTGTGCTACAAACCTTGCATCTCTGTGCAGGTGGTGGAGATAGCACAAAAGTTCACAAAACTCCACGAGACACTGGTAGCCCCAAGGGTCCTAGAGTTGGCCCATGAGGTGCTTAACACAGGAGATCCCATCATAAGGCCCCTCTGGTGGATCGCCAACGACGATGAAGCCGCTTATAAGGTCGACTCCCAGTTCCTGATTGGCGATGACCTGATGGTAGCTCCCGTGTTGGAACCAGGCAAGCAGGAAAGGGACATCTACTTGCCTGCGGGAAGGTGGAGAAGCTATAAGGGGCAACATTTTGTTCAGGGCCCCAAGTACCTCACCGACTACCCTGTTGACCTGGATGAGATTGCCTACTTTACGTGGGTCCACTGAACTCATACAAGCATTAGGACGGCCCTCCCATGCTCTTTGCAGTTATATATTGCCATGAACCCACATGCCAAATACAAGCAGCTGTTTTTATCTAAAGGGAACATGACTGCGCTGCCAGCATTACGGCACTGGAAAATAATACTTGTACAATTTATTGGTATGTTTTAAAGGAAAATTAACATATTTGTTAAAATTACTGGCAACATTACATACATACATACAGTGGTGCGTTGAGAAACGTGTGACACGACTAGTGAGTTTTTTGAGATATGAGCCGTCAATTGGGCGATTTCTTTATGCTTTGACTTGCAGGATATGAGCAATGTCTGGCGGCAGTAAACTTACTTCACAACAAGCAGCAGATAGTGAATCATTCTTAATAAAAGAGGTTTCAAGTGTTTAGTTGGCATTCCCAGTTGAGGTTCCCTTTCAAACTTACTGTAAAATTTGAATCGCGGTTGCACGATGTAGGAACCAGCCAATCAAAATGGACATAAGCCTCTACTCATATTTGTTGCGCCACCCCCAAGCGTTATATAAAGTATCAAATATTGTATTTTACATAAATACTTAGCTATATTTACAATTTTTATATGTGCCTGTGGATGAAAAAGTGAAGCTTGTACGCGTGTGGTCTGTACCACGCTGGGTACGTTCAAATGAATGGGACAGAGCGAGAGTCTCTTTTAATATATCCACACTCTCGCTTTTATTCTTGCCCACGTCCTCTCTCTTTAGCAACCCGCTTCTTCCTTTACTATTAATCTATCTTTTTACGGTTTCAGAAATGTAATAAAGTACAATATGCTGTGTGTGCAGCATCAAATGCTCGCGTTTCAGGGCATCCATATATCCAATCACTCAGTGTGCGGGGTTAAGTCGGCAACTGTCATTTTTTGGCAGTGATTCGGTCCAATCGGGTTTGACCGCGTTGCGCAGTGAGCAGAAGGCCTCAGGAAAGTCTGTTCGGCTCAATGCTAACAAATAATGCAAGACAACATAGATGGAATAACGTATACGGTGGACCAACACGTGAACAGATGATCATAGATCATATAATGCTATTTTTCTTAGAATTGTTGTTGTTTTTTGGGAGGTTGGAACGGATTAATGGCATTTCCATTCATTTATATAGGGAAAGATGATTTGACATACTAGTGTTTTGAGATATGAACGTGGTCACGGAATGAGCTAAAGTATCTCAAGGCGCCACTGTACAAATATTGCCATTTAGAGCATTGATCTGGAGAATATTACAAAAAGAGACGCAATGCAGTTTCAGATCTATTTGTTTGATGGCTTGTGGCTATCCATCTTCCTTTGGATCACAGTCCCAAGGTTTTCAATGGGGTTTAAGTCTGAGGATTGGGCTGGTCATTTTCAAAGCAGAAGGAAGCAAGTTTTTGTTTGTGGCTTGATTTATCCTTCATCGTGACTTATTTGCCTGATTCCACCCCATCTGCCACTAAATTTCACAATAGGTGTGAAACACTGACTTGGAATGGAATTCTACAGGTACTGGAATGGAATGGCTGCCGTACGTCTATGTCTTTTAGATGAAGCTCATACATCGCACTGACCTGCACTCCTTTTGGACTGCTACATGCAGATCCCAGCCAAAGACTTGCCAGCCAAATTCAATTGTATTGCTCCATCCTTTCTTCGTGTGCCTTCTACAGACAGTAGTAAAGAATCTCCAATTGTGTTATAGCCGCAGTCTTCCACACAGTCGCCGGAGGCTTCATGTCTTTATATGCTAGTTTACTGTGCTGTAAGCTAACCGACGTGTGTCTTTATCATCAGTGTTGGCCACTGAACAAGTAATAAGTATACAATTTGACTTAAGATATTCATTGTATCATGTCTGTGAGGGAAATTGTTTTGAAGATTAATGTGAGGGAAACATTTGTATTCAGTTTGAAATTATGGATTAACTGTTGGTTTGCATACATGTTTTTCTTTTCAGAATTTTCCATTGCATACATGTGATCTAATTTGTGGATGTACAGCATATGCACTAAATCAAGGGTTCTCAAACATTTTGGGTCCAGGGACCCCTTGCAGGGGAGAAATTTTTCCAAGGATATCCTAATAACCTGAACACTAAATACACATAAATGCCGTGCGTTCCCCTAGATGCCATATTAATTAAAAAGTTACCTGTTTTCAAGAAAAAAAGTTACAATGTTACAAGTACAAATTAATATTTCAAAAATAGGTGTAATGTTTTGAGATTAATGTAATCTTTACAGAAACAAAGGCCATTTATAGTCCATATAGACCAGTCCATTTTGTCAGGATGAAAAATCGTAATATTACGAGAATAAAGTTGTATTTTTCTGAGATTTAAGTCGTAATACAGTGTTCTATTGCAACATTGCGGTTCTCCTATTGTGGATTCAATGCATTGCAAATGTATTTTTTTTCATATTCATATTGTGCATAATTCACTATATCTTAGAAAATGAAAAATTCATTAAAACACATTACAAGAAATAAACATTTCAGTATTACCATGCATTACTGTATGTTTAAGAGTTTAAAAGGTTTAAGAGTATATATAGTAAGAAAGTGTCTCTAAGAGTTTGGTAGAGGTTAGTAGGAGTGTGCCATGAAAAAGTTTTAATAATTAGAACGTACATCATTTGCACAGTTTATCACTTCTTAATCATGTGTGTCCAGAAATTAAGTACTTTTTTCCCCATTGTTGGGAAGATTAATACGAGTCTGGGGAGGTTCATACAGCTTTAAAATATGTGGATGGATAAATATTTTTTTTTTAAATGTGGTTGCTACTTTGCGGATTTAATCTACAGCGGGGGTGGTCTGGAACCTAACCCTCGTGATAAATGAGGGATTACTGTATTATGATATCAGTCAAAGTTTAACAAGGGAAGAAAAAGAATGCCATATTTCAATGTGAATTTCAGAAATACAACTTTATTCTCCCAATATTACGTTTTTATCCTTGTTCTCTAAAAAGTCGGACTATACTCTCGGAAAAATACTTTATTTCTGTAATATGCCTTTTGTTAAAAAAAATAAAATAAAAAATGTATGGAACGCCAGATTTATGTGATTACACATCACAATCAGAGCTTTTAATTGGCCCAAAGCTAAATTGAGGAGGACTAATTGGTTTAGTATGTTTGTTTTATGGTCCTCACATGTGGTACACTTTTTTAAAGTGATACAACAGAATTTGTTGCAAGCTGTTTTGCCGACCCCCAAGCTGAGGCTCGCGGACCCTAGTTTGAGAACCACTGCACTAATGTTCTCGCATCAACATTCCTTCACCAGTGGTGCCATTTCTTACTTTCAGAACCAGATCTCATCTAATTGTAGATTGGCATGTTGGTATTTTTCAAATGAACATGATTGTCACCTTAGGCTCAAACTTGTTGGCACGTGCGTGATGGCAATGGGCATCATATGAATGTTTGTCTGCTCCTGCTGTCATGATGGCAACGCGCACGTCCGAAATGCCTTTTCTTGAAAATAGTTGCGTCAGCACTGTTTTGGCTTGTTGGTATATGTCCAGTTGCCAAATATTGTTTTGTTCTTTGCTGTTGGGTGGTCTATATGGTGCCAAGTCATAAATACTTAGAAATATTATTAGTGTACCTCAAGTGATGAGTCTCCCAAGTTTTTAGAAATTTTAACCGTAGTAAATAGATTTTTTTTGTCTTGCGTTTCGTGCAAAATTTGACAGTAGTACTCGCCGATATATATTTATCCTCTGTGAATAACAATTAATATTACTGCAGCTGAGATGCAACAGTCTTCTGTTTCATTATCGAATCAACATGTATTATATTGCCCCCTTGTGGCCAAGGCACACACACCAGACTGAGCAGCACAATGCCCATTGAATTTGTAACGATGCACAAACTGTTCAATTATTTACATTCTATTTATTTGTTATTACTGTATTTTTTGTAAAGTACAATACTGTAGTGTTTTTTTTTTTTTAAATACTGCAAACATTTAGGTTTGTGTTTGTTATGGCGTTTGAACTGATTATTACATTTCCATTTATTTCAATGGGGTAGAAATTAAACTGAAGTTAAGGTACCTTTGTATTTCTCAATTCGAGCAGCATATTGAACCAGTTGTGAGCACGTCTGGTTTACAGTCACCAAGTCCCGGGCTCAAATCCCAAATTCTTGTGTGGAGGTTGCATGTTCTCCCTGTGCTTGCGTTAGTTTTCGCCGGCATTTCACGATTCCTCCCACATTCCCAAAACATGCATGTTAGGCTCATTGAAGATACTAAAACATCCATAGGTGTGTAAACCGCCTCCAGAGGCGTGCAAAGGTGCGTTGCTGGGGGGTGCTGATAAAAAGACACCAGTTATGTTTCTCACAAGCAAAATTCTGGGTCGTGGGTTTGGATGCCCACCCCCCAGGTGTATGCCTTCGGCCACCACCCACTGTGGTATGTCTAGGGAAAAGAATGTTGACAAGGTGGTTAAACAAAACAAAACAAAAACAAAAAAACGATTTTAAACTTATAATACTTGAAATGTGTTTCTTTGACATATTTTTTTTTTTTAATAAGATTTTCAATTGAGATGAAAATCAAAAAGTGCCAAATGTTTAAAATTTTCTTATTTTACCACCGCCTGTAAGCATATAGTGCTTGCAGGGGAAATAGATGAGCAACTGGTGGTTTGTTTGAAAAGGGAATGTGGAGGCTTCAAAACATTTTCTGATGTCAATGTGCTTCTCCTTTTTTATTATCTGTGCTCCCCTTTGCGCTCTGTAAATACTCATGGGTATAGAAATAAACAATATATTGCTCAATTGTATTGAACACTTCTCTCGTTTTTGGCAACAATCATTGCACACATTTTTGGGCAACATTAATGGCACAAATAAACACAGCTAAGGACAACATGAGGATGAGACAGGGAGCAGATGCCCGCACAACAAGATGCTAAAATGTTTTATATATTATATTTATATATTATATATCACAAAACGCCTGGCCTATCATGAGCGCAAACAACAACAGTCAACGACTTCACCAAATAAAATTATTAAATGATACTCTTTTGTTAAATGCCTTACTTGGCTTAATAAAGGTTAAATAAATAAATACAGGGCTTTCATAAAGTATTCACTCCTTTGGCTTTATAACCTATTTTGTTACATTACCACTTCTAATTTAAATGTGGGTATGTATTCACCCCTTTGTTATGAAGCCCTAGGTTCCAGCTCGGTGGTACAGAAAATGGATAGATGGAATCCCTTTTTCTTTTCCTCGTTATTAATTAAAATATTTTGTTTCATTTTAGTCTTTTTAATTTGCCATTAATTATCGTTTATTTTGTTTGATCTGTATATGGTTTATATTTGTATAATTGTGATTGTTATTATGACGATGTATTTTTAATAATTATTGTCTTCTTTGTCTCATAATAAATTAAAATATAATAACGATTATAATAACCAAGTGATGGATAATTATTGGAAAATTCCAAAATCATACTACGCCTTCAGTTTTGGTCATTCATGAGCTCCTGTTAAACCTTATTGACGAAACCGGATAACCAGTACTTCCTTTCAAAATTGACTGCGGTTCGGTAAATATTTCCATCTGCTCGAAGCAATTTCAGATCATCTTCAGCGACGTAAAGCTTTACCTAATCAAAATATAATATATATATTATGATGAGTTGTACTAGAAAACAAATATATTAACAGACACGTTTTGGTATAGTTAACAGTGAAATTTCACAACAGGATATTTAAATATTATGGCGCGCTTCATTGTGTTACGTCACCAACGCGACTGTGAGCTCATCACACGCGACGTTGTGTTTTGAAAAATTGCCGGAGCGTTCCTGCAACCTTCTGACAGCGCTGCCTGTCAACTCAATCAACATTTATGGCTTCCGTCAAACTAACAGTTAACGGTTAGGATGCCTAAAGCTCCGAAGAAATCGTGTGCCTCTCAGACGTCCATCAGCAGGTACTTCGGAGCCTTGAGCGGCGGTGGTGGCGGTGGTGGCGGCGCGCCTAAAACCCAGACGGATTGTAATCCCTCCAAAGGCAAGGTGAGGCCACCATCATGTGCCATGTGAGAGGTTTTATCCTGCTTCTTTCACAGTGGCCTTCAGTTGGTAATTATTTAATCCACCACGTAGCCTAAATCTGTACCATGTCAGAATCAATAACAAAAAAATAAAATAAAATAAAATAAAATAAGAGATGGGCGAGTACCGATTTCAGTATCAGGTATTTCAAGGTATTGGGTACTCGTGAAGGCTGCCGATACCAGCCACCCTTACTGAAAGATATCATATGTGAATTCTGCCGCCCCCTAGGCTTGAATTCAGCATGACAACAACAGAACACGGTGCTTCGTAGGGGGTTCCTTGTATGTGATGATTCTCCAACATTCTACATTTTAATTCTGTTTTGAAAGACAGCCATCGCTGAAAAAGATGGATTTATCATCGGAAGAGGCAGTTGATGGAAATTTCACAGTTATTGTTGATGGAAATTTCACAGTTATGATTGTGTACATGCATTGCTCGGACGTTGCTGAACTTCGTTTATTTTACATCAGGCACCTTGTTGGGCAGCTAATGGGTTTTCAGAAAGTTTTTTTTTCCCCCCCATTTGTTGCAATTATTATTATTATTATTGTTTGCATTTACATGGTTATTATAATATGCTTATTTTCTGCTACAGAAATGAAAAATAATGTTTAGTGAGCTTTTTACAGAAAAAAAGGGCAGCACTCCACCAACTGCTACTAAAATGCGTCATATCTGTCCTGTCATTTCCGATACGTAATTTTCGGTGGGACATCTAGTGGGAATGTCTCTGGTAGACACAAAATAAAAAAGATCAAATACTGAAAAATACAGCAAGATGTTAATGGAACTTATAGGTGTAATCAGCATTGTGTCATCTCCTCTCGTAGTGTCTATTTTTTTTTACAAAAAATAGTTACATACTATTGCAGGTTTAAGGCAAAAAAAAAATAACAAATCTGACATTGAGTAAATGCTCTTTGCCAGTAGTTGGCATTACACTGCAGCGGTTTGACACATTGGCGAATCAGAATCAGAATCAGAATCAGAATCATCTTTATTTGCCAAGTATGTCCAAAACACACAAGGAATTTGTCTCCGGTAGTTGGAGCCGCTCTAGTACAACAGACAGTCAATTTACAGAACACTTTGGAGACATAAAGACATTGACAAAAAACAACAACAAACAACAATTGTGCAAAAAGATGCAGAGTCCTCAGTTCGAATGGCTAATATCGCAATAGTCCGGTGCAATGACCATTGTGCAAAGGGCACTGAGACTTCAAGGAGTGTATGCGGTTTAAAGTGACGAGTACTGCGATAATCTGGGACAATGGTTGTGCAAATGTTACAGATACTCCTCAATCAGTGTGCAAATGGAGCAGATGCTACTCTGGCATGAGTGGCCACTATATGCAAATAGTGCAGCGCGGCGAGACAACTACAGTGAGTGCACGAGTAATACATAATACAGAAATGTGACAACGAACTCAAGTCAAAAAATTGCCAGCTTGTTGTAATGGAATTGTAAGTTAGCTGTTCAAGAAGTTGATTGCAAGAGGGAAGAAGCTGTTGGAATGTCTACTCATCACGTGCATCAGAAAAAAAAAGTCTTTGTTCACAATTATCAGTCATTATGTTAATTGAAATTTGATGTATCAGATGTACGAGTGGTATTGGTACTCGGTATTGGTGAGTACTCAAGAGTGAATACTCGTACTGGTATCCTTCTGGAAAAAAAAGTGGTAATAAAAGAAATAATGCTCTCCCCGATGACCCACCATTGTTGTCAACCTGTCACCACCCATCTACAGTATTTTCTTTGGCCTCCGTACAGAAGCGTGTCTCCCGACATCATGACGCTGAGCTACCTTCCAAACAAGCCAAGCTCTCCCTGCAGGTGGATGACGGAGGCCTTGACACTGGATTCACTGACAGCCCTGCAGGTGACGCTAATGCATCTGCATAAGAGACAATGCTTGATGCAGACACCATCCTGTTATTTTTAAAACCAGTTTCCAGGTGTCTTAATAACATGCCCGTGATGTCTTCTATAAGACACCCTGAACAGGCCAATTGCGGTCTATTCAATACCCTGAGATTACAGTGATTTGGATGAATGAGAATACAGTATATTCAAAGGCAGGCCCATGAATTGATTTTGTCAAAATACCCGAAGGATCAAAAATTATAGCACAGAGTTTGGGAAACAATGCGAAGGGCTGTGCTGGTTTTCACTTGTCTATATTTTGTGATAGCAATCTTTCTTCTTTGGAGCAATATTTATATTGTAAACAAGGCTACAAATATCAGCAGCTGCAAGAATAATTTTATTTGTATTGTACTGCTATTTCATTTTATTATGAGTGTATATGTATATATATTATCCTCCATTGCGTAATATTTTTTTGAATGAATACAAATCCAAAATTCCATGCTTTACCATCTATTATTCCACTGCTTTTACTGATATATTATATATAATTAATTCAGAATTTTGGTATCGTGACAACACTAAGTGCAACAATGTTTTTATTATTTTGTATTCAGAGCAAAAGTTGCCATTGAGCAGGGGACCAGCGGGTCTGTGTCCCTCTACCTTAGAGAGGCTGAGAGGCTTCACCTGCACGACTGATCCCAGTGGCGTGAGCTGTGATATTGTGACTGTTGTGAAGGAGGCAAGCAGTGGTAGCCATGGCAGTTCTACTGGTGTCAAAAGTCAACACAGCAATAATGACCAGCTCACAGAAAAAGACGAAGAAGAGCAGAGTTCAAAGCAGGTACTCAATGGCGCACATCATGAGAGGTTATGTTCATGATGGCAGCATTTTGTATTTTCATGTTACAGGGACAAATGGGTCCAAGTTGACATGAATACTGTGGCACATGTCACGTTTTGTGAAAAAATATGCTACTGAATAAAATGTAAATATTGAAAATGGAGATATGTACTAGGGCAGCGCTATATATTGGTTGGGTCACATCGCAGGGTCCTGCGCAATGTTGGTGTATTGCTATGCAGTCAATCAACTGTCATATTAATAAGTGACCAAGAGAGGGACCTGGTTGGACATGCTAATAAGATAAGCACCAATGTTACGGTACATTTTAACCCGTCAAACAACATACACAAAGAGGAGACCAGAGTGTTAGTATACTTATTTTTTTGGATGATAACTATTAATAAGTACACGGGAAACAATTAAACGCCTGCATTTACACTTGCAGATTACACTTGGGGCAGGGGGGAGACCCACGGCGTTATTAAGGGACACACTTTTGCACTTTTCTCAAACGCTCATGTTTCAAGAGTTATTAGAGGTACAAACTAGAGTTTTGTGTCTGTGGTCAGCTTGTGCAGTCTTTTGTTTTGTTTTTTTACGAAGTTAGTCTCTGTCCCGTAAATGTAGTCCGTGCATTTTCTGTTTGCAGACGTTCTGCATTTCTCAGTTTGCCAAGCCAGCAGGCAAAGGAGGACAATGTGCTGAAGGAAGGGCTACAGAGGTCAGCCTTCCATCAGACAATACTGCCCTCTGCAGACGCACAAAGTGTGCGTACACTCCTTTGGAGCAGCAGGTCATCCAGCTGAAAAAGCAGCACAAGGACGTCCTGTTGGCTGTGGAGTGTGGATATAAGTATAGGTTTTTTGGAGACGATGCTGAGGTGAGAAGTCACTCTCAAATATATTTAAAGCAAGCATGCAAACAAATTTTTGTGTGTGTGTGTGTGTGTGTGTGTGTGTTGTTAGATTGCAGCGAAAGAGCTGAATATATTCTGTCACCTGGACCATAACTTTATGACGTGCAGCATCCCCACACACCGATTGTTCGTTCACGTCAGGCGATTGGTGTCCCACGGCCACAAGGTATGAATTTGTACTACAAAGAATTTTATATAGAAGGAAGGAAAGAAAATTGGGGCTCCAGTGCTCGCTCTACTGTTGTGAAGTGTACAGATTGACATCATTACATTATTGTGGCAAAAAAATTATATTTGTGAGCGCAAACTTGAGATACAAGTAACGTGTGGTGGCAGTAAATAATGAAGAATTCATCAAAAAAGGGTCTTTAAGATGTTTTATTTACGTTGTGCATTTAAAACACATCTTAACAACGGCCTGCTAGCTTAGTGCTAACATATAATGGAAAAAGCCATTGCCTTGCTAATGGTTACCATCGATAGCCATGATTTTAGAACCCTCAAAGCATTGGCTCTTCCTACCCATTGTTATGATCAAGCTTTTGAGCTTGTCAATAAACAAATTGTACATTAAAGATTGTTGCTGATCATTAAAAAGCATCTGTCTACATTTAAAAATAAGAATCATAGAAGTCATTAAATTATTATTGCGATAAAAACAATTTCACTGGGGATATTGGAGCTGTTACAGTATGCTTTTCATTGGACAGCACCAAAATATAAAAAAAATGTACATTAAGTGACACTTCATAACACCCCATATGCTCCGTAGGGTTACTTTGATATTCAAGAAGATGGTTCTGTTGTTATTAACACTGCAATGTTGTCTTTTACTGCATAGGTGGGTGTCGTCAAGCAGACCGAGACTTCCGCCATCAAAGCGTCAGGGGCCAATAAGAACACTCTGTTTACGAGGCAACTCAGTGCTCTGTACACCAAGTCCACACTGGTGGGAGAGGGTATCCTTTTGAAATGCACAATCAATGTTTCCGTTTGAGGTTTTTTTTTTTTAAATCCAACATTATTGGCATTTTCGAGGTGCATATTACTCTTCTCAGTCAACGCATGCATACATGAAGTCAAGTCAGATTAAGGATTACTGGAGTCCTTTATGATGGAGTTTTCTATTTTCTTTTACTGGAAAAATGTGATCTTCACACCTTAATGGCTCCAAATATCCAGTGTTGGTTGGCTAGAGCAGTGGTGGGCAAGGTATCGAGCATTAAAGAGTTAACGCCATGTACTTTGCAGTTTCTTTAGCTTTTTGTCGCTTTTTGCGACATCTTTTCCCAAATAAGAGCAGCATCAATAAGCAGAACATGAGAGGAGAGGAACCATTTATACAGGAAGTTCACATTCAAAGTACTGTAGTAGACTGTAGCACAAGGGTTGACATATTAATCCCACATTCTTTATTTTCATCATTTCATCATCATCATTAACATTATCAATAGTCCTGTATTATTTCTTGCAATAGTTTTGCTGTTTTTTTTTTCCTCCTAGAATTTGGAATTAAAATGTATTTATTTGTTTTTTTCTAAATGCTTAACTTATTTCTTATTAAAGGATTGGCTCATTTACTGTAATTAAAATAGAAATATTGGTAAAACTAAGAAATTTACATATGTGTGTTCTTTTAAAAAAAATAATAATAATGTACACCAGTAATAAAAAGAAATATTTTTTTTATCTGAGAATAAAAAAAATAGTGCTTATTATTTACGTTAATAAGAGTCGTAATATTTATTGGATTATTGTCACCCTCTTTTTTTTGAAAATTGGTTAATTAAAATGTATTTGTTTTTCTCATTAAATAATTGTAAATAATAGTTGCTTTATTTAACTAATGGTATTAAAATATTGGTAAAATAAACAGTTCTACTGAGGCATTCAACATTTGTTTTCATTGAATTAAATATTTGGTTAGGCAAATGAAAAAAATTATAAATAATGTAATACTATTTTAAAAAAAAACATATATATATATACATACTACTTTTTTATAGGTTTGTTTTAAACCTCATCTACAAATGTGTTTTTTTGTTTTGTTTTGTTTTGTTTTAAATCAAATGTCACCCTTGAACACAAAAGTTTGCCCATCCCTGGGCGAGAGAGTGTGTTTGTGGCACTGCATTTCTCCAGCATCATTGTCCTCAACAGTCCAATGAGACATCAACCCCGTGTGCGGTCCAGACGACGTGAAGGAGGGCGGAAGTCACGATGCCGTGTCGGAGCCAACTGACAGCATCCTGTTGTGTATCAGCGAGAATTGGGACAAGTTGAAGAAGCAGCTCACTGTGGGGCTGGTGGTGAGTTTGACTGGCACACTTTCTAATCTCATCTGTACAGTCATGTACTTATCTTGATTTGAGATTTTTTTTGATATTGTACATCTCTCATCGTGGATTTCATTACATTTCGCCTGTGTAACTAACTACCTATTATTCCGGTGGTGGCTTTGTTACAAGTTGCTTGTGGGGTGGGGGGATTAGAATCGTTATTACTGCCACCCAGCCCGCACTGTCACACTCTCATCGGAATATGAAATGTTCATACCCTTTAATCTGTACTAATACTGTAGTGTCTGTAATATAATACATGTAATTTGTGGATGCAGGCAGTTCAGCCCAGCACAGGAGAGGTTCAGCTGGATTCTTTCCCTGACGGTCAGTCTCGCTCCGAACTGGAGAGCCGTGCCTTGAAGATAAACCCTGTGGAGATCCTGGTGCCCTCTGATCTCTCAGCGCAGACCCAGAAACTGTTGCAGAGCATCACAAATGCCAGGTAGCCACCAGGGGGCGTGGGGGGCCTTTTATTTTATTCTAATTTTTTTTTACTGCACAACAACTTGTACTTCATGAGGTTTTTACCTTTTTCTGCATCCATCGATCCATTTTCTATAGCGCGAGTCCTCATCGGGGTTGCAGGCGACCAGATGTCTTCAAAGACAATTTTAAAACAAGACTCGCACATTTAAACACAGAATATACTGAGAGAGAGAGCGAGAGACTGCAAGAGCAATGGATAAAAAAAAAATGGCGAAAATATCAAAATTAATAACACATAAAGTATAAAAAAATAAGGTGTTTGTATCCCGGAGAGGCTAGCTGTACTATTAATTGCCTTAACTGGTTTAAAAAAAAAAAAGTTTTGCGCAATAATAAAATAAACTGCAAAATAGTGGGACCGCGCGGCACGGTGGCCGACTGGTTAGAGCGTCAGCCTCACAGTTCTGAGGACCCGGGTTCAATCCCCGGCCCCGCCTGTGTGGAGTTTGCATGTTCTCCCCGTGCCTGCGTGGGTTTTCTCCGGGCACTCCGGTTTCCTCCCACATCCCAAAAACATGCATTAATTGGAGAGACTAAATTGCCCGTAGGCATGACTGTGAGTGCGAATGGTTGTTTGTTTCTATGTGCCCTGTGATTGGCTGGCAACCAGTTCAGGGTGTACCCCGCCTCCTGCCCGATGACAGCTGGGATAGGCTCCAGCACGCCCGCGACCCGAGTGAGGAGAAGCGGCTCAGAAAATGGATGGATGGATAGTGGGACCGCGAAGCGTGAACCACGATATAGCGGGGGTTTTACTGTATTTTGTCAAAACCACAATGGAAAACCGTTAAGTCAGACACTTTGATCCCCAGGGTGCCTTCACCAGTTACACTATTCCAACACATGCTTTCACATACACTTGCCCATAATGTCATGCTAAAACGTCAATGTTAGCCGTCATATTAAAAAGCAATTACACGTGCTGCCCAGCGTTGTGCCGACAATTGAGCCCCGACTCCCTCTCGGGCTTTCTCTCACTGCATTATGCACAAATGAAAATCAAACGACGGAGTGGGAGGGAGGGAAGTGGATTAGATTAGATAAGGTTGATTGGATAAATAGAAAGCTGCCTGCTGCTGCTTTCTGCCTCTGTTGTCTCTTTCCCGGTGCACATTTGTCATTCTTCACTCTCATTTGGGTTTTCCTTTTTGTCTTTTGGGTCGTTCATTTGTGTGCTTGCAACAGCGCCTGCGGTCGTTCTTTGAGCGCTATACAAGGAATGCCAATCAATTAGAGCAGCGCGTTCAGTCCATTTAGTTTGGCAGAAAATTATAATTCATTAATTACAAGGCCAGTCAATCACACGGCGCGTATAGTCAAACAACTAGAGAGACTCACCTTTACAGTTTACACTTATGCACACTTTAGAATCTTCAGTGAACCTAAGATGCGTGTTTTTGGATTGGAGGAGGAAAAGAAGGGGACGCCTGGCAACCGGGCGTGCGTGTCTGCAGAGAGGCAGGTAATGAGCCCCCGGGAGATTGGTTGGTAGCTGGGTGCAAGATTAGCGGCCTTCCCTCAGCACCCTCTAGCCTGCGGTCACGAGCCAGCTTTGTGAGGGGAATATAAGCGAGTGAAAGACCTTACTTGGTGAGGCTTTTCCCACACGAGTGTTCTCAATTTTTTGGTTTTTAAGTTGATAAGCAACTGCTGTGAAGGTGAGGTGGCAGTCATGGCATGTAATTGTAACTAAATAAACAAATGTAACATTCATTAAATGTCCTTATCTGTTAAACACTAAGCCATCCAGCCTAGATTTTGATGGATCAGTAAAACCAGTTTTACAAACACCAAATCCGATGACGTTAGGATGTTTTGTAAAACACAAATAAAAACATAATACAATAATATACAAATCTTTTTCAACCTCTATTCAGTTGAATATGCTAAAAAGAGTTTAATGTTTAATGTTATTTTATTTTTTTTTTTTTTCAAATTGGCACTCATTTTGAATTTGATGATAATTTGATAAATTTAAGACCCAAAAAATAATACTCTTTGTAAATGTTGAGTCAAAGTGAATTTTCTTTATTCAATGGATAAAAAAAAAAAAAGAAAAAAAAGGTGCCTGTGACAGGTGGAACCAAAAAGCAAATACAGGCTTCATTGTTAAGAACACCAGCACCTGTATTCACTTCAGGGATCTGTAGTAACTGCTTTGGTAATCAATCCCCTGACATGATCAGCCATCATCCAGTGCATAGTACCTGTAGAAATTGTGACACCCACTCAGCCCTGCTGATATGAAATATGCAGAAAATAACTGCTGAAGCGTGCTGATGTTTGTGAGTCTTATGAATCCAACCTTTCACATAAGAACACCCCACCCCCCCTCCCTTAAAAACAAAAAAACCAACACAAAAACACTTTGGAGACTTTTTCAGCCAGTTTCATGTTTGGTAGAAGTGCTTCACTGAGCTGGACTGATCGATAGAATCTTATCATTTGCTTGAACTGACTGCTTAAATGATTTATGAGGGTTATTGGAACAATAACATTGTACCTCCCAGTCTGACCAGCGGCGGACGTGATGAACGATGGCTCGCGCGTCTGTGTGTGTCGGGATCCAAAGCCACGTGTTTTCCTTGGTTGGCATGGAAACAACAGATCTGACAAACCTAGCGAGTCCTTGAAAGCAGTATTGCAGCATAAATGAATGAGATGCGATGAAGCGGCAGATATGCTGTGTGTTTGCGTGCATGTGTGTGTGTGTGTTTTGTTTTTTCCTTTCAGTAGGTAGGAAAATGACATATTTGCTTTTATTCATGTCATTTCCTTCCAGTGCGCAGGCTGACGACAAGGTGCGAGTTGAGAAGAGGGACAGTGCCCACTTTGAGTTTGCCTCTGCAATGAACACAGTAACTGAATTCTATTGCCACAATCAGGTTGGAGGTGTGTTTATTTGTGTTCTATTCTTCTGCCTAATTATGACATCTTTTTAATCGTTTTTTTTTTTACGAGGCAGAACCTTAAAAGGCCACCACAATCCACTCCGGGATGCTTTTCAAACTCCACTTTGTTTGTTTAATTATTATTGTAGGAAATAATAGAAATACAAATAATCTTTTTCAGAGTCAAACTGTCACTCTATAAAACCTTGATTAATTGTACAGGCAATGTTCTAAGTAACATTTTAACATTACCAATTGCAATACAAAGTGTACAAAGAAGTTAACCACTGTTAAGTTATTGTAAAATTAAGGAAATTGAACTGCTGTGCTCATGCAACACCAAAGGCAGGCTGACTTGACATACACTTTTTTTTTAACAGTAGGGCTGTCAATCGATTAAAATTTAGAATCGCAAGATTCCCATAGTTAACTCACAAATTAATCACACATTTTGTCACTGTTCCAAATGTACATCCTTAAATCGCCATCTTAATGCTAACACACTAAGTAAAACTCTATTGACGGAAAGTTAGCATCCAAGTCACCGGAGTCATACTCCTTCAAATAACGAATATTCACACACAAACGCTGTAGGAACATATACAGACAGATAATATAACAATACTCACAGACATATATCCTTCCTACTCAGTGTAAAAACGAGATATATAATGCAGTTCAATTGCGATTTTCTTCTTCTGCTCATGTAACTTAATGTACTGTTGGTGTGTTATCGCAATCTGATGTGAAGCTGGCTTCTTGCTGTCGCACTTTGAGTCTCTCCCATGTATTTGAACAGGACATTTGCTAAATTTTTATTTTTCACTATGAAATCATCCATCCATCCATTTTCTGTACCGCTTTATCCTCACTAGGGTCGCGGGCGTGCTGGAGCCTATCCCAGCTATCTTCGGGCGAGAGGCGGGGTACACCCTGAACTGGTCGCCAGCCAATCGCAGGGCACATAGAAACAAACAACCATTTGCACACACTTAGAGTCTTCAATCTACCTACCATGCATGTTTTGGGGATGTGGGAGGAAACCGGAGTGCCCGGAGAAAACCCATGCAGGCACGGGGAGAACATGCAAACTCCACACAGGCGGGGCCGGGGCTGTGCCGCCACTATGAAATCAATATTGGATTAGAAAAAATTGGAAGGTTATGGATATTTGACTTCTAAAGCCATCGATGGCAGTGAATGTGTTCTAAGTGGTTCATGACTGTGTTGGATAGGTAAAAATGTGTTTGCGTTGTCCAGGTTGTCATTCTTTATCTAGTGTGGCATCATTGGAGAGCCCCGTGATCTGCTGTTTGGGTCCTCTCATCCAGTACCTCCAAGAGTTCAACTTGGAGAGAGTGCTTAGAAGTGAAAGGTATACAACAGACGTATGTCCTTCAAAACTCAGGCTGTTGTCACTCTTTTTCTTTTCAGTCATACATTAGTCGGCATTTTTCATGCATATTCTGTATGAACACTCCAGACAAACTCAGATCCTTCTAAAAGTCGACAGAGTGCTTTGCTTTCCTTTTACGTTCTGTACACCAAGCACTGCAGATTCACTTCACCTTGTATCGCAACAACTGGGAGTATACCTAAAGTAGACCATGAAGAAAACTCAATTCTTATCCAAATTAATGAGAAATGTGAAGGCAATAATACTGTTTTCTGATCACTTTTTAGTCCGTTTGTGTGTTCATATTTTGAAAAGAACTCCTATTATTATAGCGTGAGTTTGCTTTCAAATGTGAACACTACCATGCTTGTTCAAACCCAAACAAGTGTCAATTGAAAAACGTAATGTTGCTCATTGCAGTTTGGCACAGGCATCTGTACAATAAGCTTGGTTTTGGTCTGTTCAAGATGCCAACGTGAACCAGGACCTAATGTGTCATTTAAAGACACATGAAACACATTTTAAGCTGTATTCCATGCCATAGAACAAAGTTACATGTGTGTAAAAAAACAGTCTGAAAGAACTGAGTTCAGTTTGTGCAAAAAGAACTACAGATGAAGACACCCTCAGAAACTGGACAATGTTGTGCTTTTGCTGGATAGTGGGATGATTTAATGTTATTCCATGCAGCTCCTTCCAACGTCTGAGCGGTGAGTCACAGGGAATGATCCTCAGTGCGGCCACCCTCAGAAACCTGGAAATTCTCAACAATCAGGTGATTTCTTTTTCTTTCTTTATTTCATGTGCATTGCCACTACTTAAACTGAACTGAACTGAACCTGGGGCCTGGCAGTCACGAGCCTTGTTCTTGACCATGTGTTCAATTTGTTTTATGTACAGTATGCAAGGCCACTGAGTTGAATCTGGATCTGATCCAAATTAATGTAAATACAACATATTCAGACTTTGTCATATCTAATCAGGTCAGGTTATAATTTGTTATGCTCATGTAGGATAAGGATTCATAAGAACGTGCATCTGCGTATAACTTAACCTCCTTTTAGCTATGAAGATTTAGATTTTAGTTATTCATTCACTGATTTTACAAATGTTCTCAACCATCAATGCTCTTCAGTTCAGTATGTACCATCCAAACTCGATGTACAACAAAATCCTCTCCCTCTCGTCGTCGCAAGGCGGCCTGGGAAGATTAACCGGCTGATTTGAACCGCTTCTCAGTTCCCAGCAAATTGTTCAGTGACGAGTTAGGGTTGCGTGGGCGACGGCTCAAAGGTTCAGCACGACTCCTGTGGGGCACGCGGATGTCAGACATCCTGTGTGTGTGTTTGTGTGTGTGCGCCGGCACACATACACACAGAATAGATTTTGGTCTTAGTTCAAGTCCTCTGTCCTCTTTTATTACTTTCTGTCTCTTCCCTTAATCAGAGCTAAAGCTGTTTCTCCAATTATTAAATAAATGCGTGTATCACTTTGTCGTTGTGTTTTATGTTAAATAACAGACAGATGGCGGCGTGAGGGGCAGTCTGCTGTGGGTATTGGACCACACGCGCACTTCGTTTGGTAGGAGGCTCATGAGGAAGTGGGTGACCCGTCCGCTCACAGACCCACGGTGAGTACACAACCTCTTGCACCTGCCAAAGCAACAGGTGGCGCTATAACCTGCAACCTTAAGGCCACTTAGCAGCTATTTCAGGAAAAGTCATAACAATGATGAAAGAAGGAGAGGGAGAATTATACATGTGGACCGACGGTGAAGTGGAGTTTCTTCTGAATAGGGTTTAAAAATTTTGGGAATTTTCGGAAACTTTTTGGGGGAATTAACAGGAATTGCAACTGGCATTGCTGCAAACTCAATTCATTGTCTACTAGGGATGGGAAAGTACCCATTTTTTTCAGTGTGCTCTGCACGGTACAATATGCCCAAATGCACCTATTTTTTTCGGTCTTTGCATTGCCGCTTAGTGTGTGCGCACATTTGTAACTGTATTCTGCTTCAAAGTGCAGCTCACAGACACGAAACAGAAACATAAAAGTACTCGTGCGAGCGGAGGATTTGAGACATGAAAATTTGAAGAAGCACTGCCTTCATTTAAATCTCCAATGTGTAATAATTTGGGTTTTACCACTGTCCCGTACTTTAAAGGAAACACAAGCAATATAACTAACTCCTGTGTTCGTATCCTGATATATCACTTGCTTGACACACCGTGCAGTGACATCAGGTATTGCCAAAGATTTGCAGCCCTTTTGTGTGGTCGAAGATTTGTCGTTTGGTCACTTCATCAAAATGCTCGACCCACGTCACGTTTGGAAAAGGCGTGTGTCCGTTGGTCCAATCAACCAACGCTTAATCCATCTGTTAAACAGCAGGGTTTATTTTTTTGTTTACATTTTTTAGGTTTTAATTTGTTATACATATTTTATACTGCTGTGACGTGTGTACGTGTGTCTACCCTGCATCCCTCATTCCAATGTCCATACCTGACTCTACTTCCTACAAAGAACATAATATACATGGTTATTCTATTCATTTATCCCAGCCGAATTGGGGGACATGCTGGACTGGTCGCCAGCGAGTCGCAGGGAACATACAGACAAACAGCCATTCATACTCATAATCACACCTAAGACAATTTAGAGTCCTCAATGAACAGAACATGAAAACCCCGCAAGCACAAGGAGCATATGCAAATTCTACACAGGAGGGGCAACCCGGATTCAAACCCCAACGTCAGAACTGTGAGGGAGATTTGCTAACCACTTATCCCGTTTATTCAAAAGAACTCTTAAGTCCTAGCAAAAAATAAACCAGTGTAAAAATGTAATTGTCTTTCTTCCATTATAAAAAATCTCCAGCTATGACTTTTCCTAGCTAAACGTTTCAGTAAAAGGATTTCGGTTTTGGAAATTTACTGTAAATGTTTTCACCCCTTTGGAACCCTAATCCTGAATATTGCTCTTAAATAAAAAGTTAACAAAATGATGATAACTGCAAGGACCTGATTTCCATTCATTTCACTATTTTCACCCATTGGGATTAGTAGATTGGTGGGTCGGAGAACAGAAATAAAACACATTGATTGCTTGAAACAACCTCTCACTTATAATGTGGCGATGCTTTTCCAGTTCCTTCGTTTGTGTCACGCTCACAGCGGAGGGATTAAAGATGTGATTGAGCACTACACTCCAATTATGTCGACAGCTCCTCTGCACAATTTCAGTGTCAGTAAATCCCAGATTACATCCATTAATTCCATGACAATGCATTCAAGGCACCCCCCCCCCCCCCCCCCCACACACACGCCAAATATGCATTGTGATTGTTTGTGATATCACTTTTATTACTTTGGATTTGGATATTCTTTATCTGCTGTTTTTGTGATACTTGACACATGATACAAGTGAATTCTGTCAAATGAGGTTCAATTGGAATTATAAGAGTTTATTAACGGATATGAATAATATACAGGTACTTGTGGCCATAGCAGCGGCGGAAACACTATTATGTACCTTTTAAATGCCTTTTTCTGTTCGGATCTCAAGGTCCATCTTGGAACGGCAGGATGCAGTGCAGGAGATCCTGGAGTCTGATTCTCTCACATTAAACTCCACAACATCCCTGCTGGTGCATTTGCCTGATCTGGAGAGAGGAATTTGCAGCATATTCAACAAAAAGGTACCAATAAATAAAAAATAAAGGGACAGGGAATCTAAAAGATTCCCTTTTTGTTGCACCTTTTGCAATTTTACATACACATTCTTGAACATTTTGAATATCAAATAGTTTTAAACTTGGCTCGCGTGCCACTCAGTAGTGGGTACTTCTGCCAAGGCTGTGATTGTTGTTTAAAATGGTAAAAACATCACAAATTATACCCCAAAACAATATATTTTCAAACTCATCATACAATATTGCCCATAAAAATAAATGGCTTACAGATTTATTGATTAAAAAAAGAATTTGCACCAGACCAGCAATTAGGGTATTTTTTTTTCTTCCAACTAATAGCTCTGCATAGGTCCCACAGAAAAAAAAACAAAAACAAAATCCAAACAGATGAATTTGTGAATAGGTAACCATGAATATGCAGATGAATTCATGTATGCTCATCATTCTATAACTTTATTCTTGTAGTATTTTCCATTTCTAGATACGCAGGGAGACATAGAGAGACACAACGAGAGAGACAGAGACTCTTTGAGAAAGAGACACTGAGGGACAGACACTTTCGGCACTGAAAGACTGAGGCACTGAGAAACAGGCAGAGAGAGACAGCCAAACACAGAGAGACAGAAAGACAATGTGATGAAGAGACAGCGAGCTAGAGAGAGACGGAGGCACAATGAGAAAGAGAGACACTGAGAGAAACACTGAGACACTTGAAGAGACAGTTAGAGAGAGAGCGAGAGTTTACCTGAAAGTATCCCACATTCTCATTTCCCATCTGACTCATCTTTAAAATGTCACAGGGTCTCGGCCACCCGTTTGGGTGTACTATGTTTATATCCTTCATCAGACAAAAACAACATAAATGTCACTCAATACACGCACACAAATAACCTAATATTCATGCTGGCCGTCTGTAGATATATGGGAGTGTGTGTAATGGCCTGTATCTATGTCTCCGCTCAATGGTGGGGGTCATACTATTGGGATGCAGCGGCTCCGGGGTTTGCGTGTTCCAAGAAGAACCAATCCAGGGGGCTGCTGACATGAGGGAACCTGTAAAGCATTAGTTTGTGATGAATACCTGAAAGCATCATCACACTGTGACTCTCATTAACCCTTAATGACGCAGGAGTCCACTCTAATTCCACTAATGGGAATCATAAAGTGCAATAGCCTCGCTTCCCAAGAGGCATGCCCGCGCAGTGCATTGATAAATCAATACTTTTGATCAGAACTGATCACAAGTTTGGCCTTTGAAGATGCTGCACAATTCATGGCGTAAACATTATATATTTTGTAGCATTAATATTTGATTACCTCAGTAATGTGCTGATCAAGCTATTTTCATAAGACGGTTTTGTGTGTCCGTTGTTTTAGAGAACTAGAAAGTCAGAGCACAATTTCTCTGTAAGGCAGCTTTGGTGCAGAATTACAAAGGAGTATAAGAGCCACACTTATAGTAACGTTGCGAGAATAAAGTTGTGTATTTTTGAGGAAAAAAGTTGTGTATATATTATTTTTGAGACAAAAGTGGGATGTTTTTGAGAAGTCGTTATATATGGTGAGAATAAGCGATCAGGATCCCAAAATCTTGAAAATCATTGTCACTGTTTCCTTTGAAAATAGAAAAGTATAACTTGACAAGATGGACAATACTCATCCTTACGCAGTCAACAAACTGCTCCTCTGTCGTTCCGCATAAAAGCCCTATTTTTGTTTAACTCATCCCAAGTGCCCATCCTTCATAACATTGTATTGCAAACTTGGGACAGTACACTCGAAAACTGCTCTGGGAAAGGCCAGCACTAGACAATAGTAACAGTGCACTGAAATGACCCAGACAGAAGGAAATGCAGAGTTGAAAGAGTGTTGTGCCCTTATAGCATTTAGCATTTAGCAAATAGCATTTCTGAACAGACGATACGTGATATGCGATAATTTAGTTTCTGGCATTTAAAGAACGTTCACATGAGTGGAAAAGATCCTTTCTTCTCGTCGCCTGTCATTTTGCCTGGCCTCCTTGTCGAGATTACACTCGGCGTTGCCATTTGCACCTGCCTTTCAGACGCCTTTTTTCTTTTAAGACGGAGAATCAGCCATCAAGATTTATCTCAATTTGTTAAATCACATTGTGCATGCTAAATTAATCTATTTGCATTTACCCTGCCGAGAACGTGCAAAATGAACTGCATGGTTATTTGGTGTGTTTGGCAGATGCGATCCTACGTGCACATGCTTAGTAGGTCAGCTTTCACATCTGTTTGCGTGAGCAATTAAATTTGCACTTGCATCAGACCCATAGTCCTGTAGCTTTTTTTTCTTTTAAGTGTGGCAAAAGCTACATATATTTTGTTTATAAATCACCTTACAGGCACAACAATGAAGACACCATTTGCGGAAGTAGGAGAGGAAGGAAGTGTAATTTTATGAAACTACAAACCCCAATTCCACTGAAGTTGGACATTGTATAAAACGTAAATAGAAAACAGAATACAATGATTTGCAAATCCTTTTCAAGATATATTCAACTGAATACACTACAAAGAAAATATATTTAATGTTCAAACTGATGAACGTTATTGTTTTTTGTAAATAGTCTCTCATTTTGTCTTTGAAGCTTGTAGCACGTTCCAAAAAAGCTGCGACAGGGGCAACAAAAGACTGGTAAAGTTGAGGAATGCTAATAAAAGCACCTATTTGGAACATTCCACAGGTGAACAGGTTCATTGGAAAGAGGTGCGTGTCATGATTGGGTATAATTGTTCACAAGCAAGGATGGAGAGAAGTTCACCACTTTGTAAACAACTGTGTGAACAAATAGTCAAGTTTAAGAACGTTTGTCAATATAAAATTGCAAGAAATTTAGGAATTTGATCATCTACGGTCCATAATATCAAAAGTTTCAGAGACGCTGGAGAAATCTCTGCATGTAAACGGTTAAGGTTGAAAACCAACACTGAATGCCCGTGACCTTCAATCCCTGCATGAAAGTCCAGCGTCATTGTGTGAAGGATATTGCCACTTAGGCTCAGGAACACTTCAGAAAACCATCGCTAAATCTACAACTGCAAGTTAAAACTCAACCATGCGAGGCGAAACGCATATATAAACAACACCCAGAAACGCCACTGGCTTCTCTGGGCCGTCGCTCATCTAAAATGGACTGACGCAAAGTGGAAACGTGTGCTGTGGTCTGACGAGTCCACATTTCAAATTGTTTTTGGAAATCATGGATGTCGTATCTTCTGGGCCAAAGAGGAAAAGGACCATCCAGATTGTTATGAGCGCAGTTTAAAAGCCAGCATCTATAATGGTATGGGAGTGTGTTAGTGCCCATGGCATGGGTAACTTGCATCTACCATCTGTGAAGGCACCATTAATGCTGAAAGGTACATACAGGTTTTGGGGCAACATATGCTGCCATCCAAGCAACGTCTTTTTCAGGGACATCCCTGCTAATTTCAGGTGTTACATGTTACAACTGTGTGGCTTCGTAGTTAAGAGTACTAGACTGGCTTGCCAGCAGTCCAGACATGTCTCCCATTAAAATGTCTGGTGCATTGCGAAGCGCAAAATACGACATGGGAGACCCCGGACTGTTGAGGAACTCATCAAGCAAGAATGGGAAAGAATTCTCCCTACAAAGCTTCAACATTAGTGTCCTCAGTTCCCAAACGCTTACTGAGTGTTGTTAAAAGGAAATGTGATGTAACAAGGTGGTAAACATGCCCCAAAATGAGTGAATATTTGCAAAAAAAATAATTGTATTAGTTTGTAGTGTACTCAATTGAATGTTTGTTGAAAAGGATTTGCAAGTCATTGTTATTCTGGTGAAGTATTAAAGGTGTAAAGGGCTGCTATTTTGCACGTTTATGATTTTAAAATGTGCTGTAGTCCTCCACGCAGGAGTTCTTCCTCATCATCAGCAGCCTTTGTCGCCTGGCGCTGGAACTGCAGGCCCTGCTGCCAGCTATTAGAGCACAGATCCGCTCTGGGCTCATTCGAGGACTCCTGGTGGACACTCCGGACCTGCTGGCCCCGGCCCACGACTTCCTCAGCGTGCTCAACGAGAAGGCAGCCAAGTAAGTATTGTAGGGGGGAATGAAAAAAATGGAGGATGGAAGAGCGTGAGTATAATGTCAATATCACATGTTACAGGTGTGGGAATAAGACCGAGCTCTTCTCTGATCTGTCTGGCTTCCCAGTGCTGCTGGAAAGAAGAGAGCAAATCCAGAAAGTTTTACAAGAGATTCAGGACCATCGCAAACACGTCCGAATTGTCCTAAAAGCCCCCGCCCTCAACTACACCACTGTGTCAGGACAGGAGGTACGTACTGATGGAGCCTGAGTGGCCAGAAGTCAAACAACAATGACATGGCAGCTTAGTGCGTGCGTGTTTGTCTCCTCTGCTGACAGTTTCTGATTGAGGTGAAGAACTCACAGTCCTCCATTGTTCCTAGCGATTGGGTCAAAATCAGCAGGTGAGCTGCAAAACACACAAATGGAAAGAGAGGGAACTATTTTTTCTTCTTTAAAGGTCCCATGCCATCAATGTTTTATTTTTAGTTTTTATAATTTTTGACTAATTCCTTTAGTCTGGTTTGCACAATAATTTGGGTTGAAAATGCATAGCATGCCCTTTGTCAAGCTATTCTAGTTGGTCTTTTCCGCCTGGCATTTGAGACGGCTGGATTTCTCATTAATATTTCATGTAAAAAGCTTTGCTCAATATCTGACATTTCTTACTTTCATTACTTTAAATATAGATAACAGCCTTGCTGTTCATCTCGGAGACCGTCTCGGCCAAGCATTCATAGCGACGTTGCGTGACCCCCTTGAGAGTCTAGTACAACAGGAAAAAGCAACAAAAAGTCCGAAATGCATAATTCTAGGTTTCTTTTCACTAAATTTTAGCAGACAGGAGTGTAAGTACTAGTAGTAGAGCATTTTGGAACTCCCTGAGATAACTTGGTATCAGGTATAGAATCTTTATGCACAAAAATGTTCTTTGACTTTGAGAAATATGTACTGGACTGAGCGGGCCAGTATCTATGCATAGGTGGCGGCCCGACACAGCGGCGTTCTCGCCCCGGGTCATCGGGCCACCGTTAATGCCACCGTGAATCTCTGACCCTGGTCGATGCAGAGTATTGAAGTCAACTCGCCCACCAGTCGACTAATCAGTGTAACTCCTACTCCATTTGTGGGGGTTTTTTTTCTTCATTTTTTATTTTTTTTAATAGTCATCCCATCTGCAAGAGGCAGACACTGCTTCCATTTCATCAGTGGTGCTCTTTTATTTGACACCAGATGTATTGGAATGCACGCATCACAATGTAAATTAATCCCACGAACATAATCTCCTTTTGCTGTGCAGCACCAAAGCGGTCAGCAGGTATCACTCTCCCTTTGTGGTGGAGCGCCACAAGAAGCTGCTGCAGCTCCGTGAGCAGCTGCTACTGGACTGCCAGAGGGAGTGGACCGCTTTCATGGAGTACGACACACGCACGCTCACACTCATATACTGTACATGATAAACACAGCTTCAAGCGTTCAGTCAGTCCAGTGTTACCTGCCACAATCATGCTCTGTTCAAGTGCACTAGCAGTGTCATCTACTGAGAATACAATTATACATTTCCAGTAATTTACGCTTGCAAATCTTTTCCTTCCTCTCCTTGCTCTCTTGCAGTCAGTTTGGGGAGCACTATCACACCATGAAAAGGGCTATTAGTCACCTAGCAACCATGGACTGTCTCTTCTCATTGGCTGAGGTTGCCAAACATGGGGACTATTGCAGGTGGTGCCCTCATGTAATTGTACTGTGTACTTGTGTGTGTTTGAATTGCTTTAATGTGTATTAATATACTGAATGTGTGCACTGTACGTGTTTCCTGTGTCATGTCCTATAGTCTCGGGCAGGCGGTGCGTGGGCGTATGCATTGGGCTCAGTGGCATGCTCAGCCAGAACGCTAAGGTTTCTCCCGCTCACTAAGATACGCACGCACACACCAGCCATACAGTATCTGCATACAACCCAAATAACATGTCGTCTGAAAAAAACCTTTGCGCCAAAATCCTTGCTGGAGTTCCAAGTCATTAGTTAGACCACATTGAAAAGAGCAAAAAGATTACAGTACTACAAAAACAAAAAGTATGACAATGTATTTTTAATGTTGCGTACTTTATGAAAATAAAGTCTCAATATTTTGACAAAAACTTTTCTGAGAATTGTTCCGATATATGAATAAAGTCATAGAATTACTACAAAATGAACAAAAAGTTCAAAAACGCACTGCCTCTCCCCCACTGTGATTCTTTTTCCACTATCTTCCTCTTATGCCTCCTAAATCTCTGATCTCATTCAGAAATCCAAACTCTCCACCTGTCAGCGCGATCCCCTGTCCAGCCTGTCCTCCCTGCTTCCCCTCATAGCCACCAATATTCACTCTTATCTCTCCACTATAATGATTCCATCATTATTCAAAACCACAGCTGTCACCCCGTACAAAAAAAAAAATAATAATCTGGTTCAGTTTTTGTTTTAGTTTTTTATTTATGTTTTACTCAGCGTCCCATCTTCATTGGAATTGGGGTTTGTATAACGCTTTTATATAAATGTGTTTTTTTATTTAATGGCTGTGCAATTTATTGTGATTATTTTTTTGTGGTGTTGTTGTTTGCAGCTGACCCGTGGTTTTTTTTTCTGTTGCAGACCAAAGGTGTCTGACAATGAGCGTCAGATTGTGATCAAGGATGGCAGACACCCTGCTATAGACCTACTAATGGGCGAGCACAGCCAGTATGTGCCCAATAATGCACAACTACAGGTACGCACGCATACACACACGCGCAAAAGCCTTGACACAAATCTAAGTTAAAACACACAGATGTTTCCATGCTCCCAGTTCCAAAATAAAATGCCAGCAGCGCATATGCATCATAACATATTTTTCTCACACACATGGATGTGCATCACAACACAAACACGCGTCACCTGTCACTATTTGAGAGGGTTCCTGTTGCAACAAGTCAATGCGTCTAGTGCACCCACCTCCTCAGCATCCAAATATCTTATTACTGTATATCACTCCCAAGCCATCTGTCTTTGTTACAACTGCTCTCTTCTACCTCACTTCAGGCTGATGGAAAAATAACAATGATCATCACTGGCCCTAACATGGGGGGAAAGAGCTCCTACATCCGCCAGGTGGCCCTGATCTGTGTTATGGCCCAAATAGGCTCCTACGTGCCCAGCTCTGAGGCCCGTCTGGGCATTTTGGATGGCATTTACACCAGGTAGGACACACAGTGTCAGTGCACACATATATACATACATTCAACAATATATACATAAATATAATAGACTTTCTGGAGAAAATTTTACTGATTGCTAAAGATTCAAGAATTCAGTTGACAAGTTGAAGCGTAAAATCCGGCAAGCGGCATTTAGACAAAAGTAGAGCCACGCCTCCTACCAGACTGCCTATTACGGCATCTTTCAATGTCGTATTTCCTAACCTTGCGAAACCTAACAAATGCTTTGTAAAACTTGTCGAAAATAAAGATTTTATTGTAGAAACCAATAAGTGCCATAGACATTTTACTGCAATTAGCATCATCTCCCCTTTGAAGCCAATCAGAAGCGCCCAAGTATTTATGTTATCACGTTCTATCACATTCTGCCCTAAACAAAAATTACTAGCTTTCACCTGGAAACCAGAAATAACAAAAAAAATAATAGTCATATGCTGTTCTGTTTGAACTCTTCAATTAAAACCCCAACATTAGGTTCAAATAGCGGTACATTCCTCCTTATATAATAAATAATAATAAAACCATGTCATTTTGATCTATAGTTGCCTATGCAAATACTATTATGTGCAATACTGAGCATTAATTCTCTGTATAGAGAACCGATAAGACTTTTGTGAACTTTGTTAATTGATGGGCGTAACAAGGGGATGATCACAACGATTGATTAGTGGACCAGTTAATGATCGATGGGAATTCTGACAATTGTGTAGAATTTTTTTGTTGACTAATCATGTTGCTTCAACCCTCATAGGATCTATTAATTTATTTGTTTGCGTACACGGTTTTCATTTTTTAGTAAAAAAAAAAAAATATTTTTAAAATATATTAATAAAAAAATAAATAAAACTAAAATAAATTGAAAATATTAAAACAACAAATTGATTAATTGAGCAATAAATTTCCTTTTCATAGTTCTAGGAATTTATGCCCCTTTTACGCTTAGTATATATAAAAAAAATTTTTAATAAAATCTGCTGGGCTCAGTTTGAACAGTTATTAAGGATCGGTCAATTCAATGTTATTCCACTCCAGTCCTATCGGTGGTGGCAATGCCAATTACAAAATTAGCAAAGATGAATATGACTGTTTCTGTTTCTGTGGATTCAAAGTTTACACTGTGTTAAATAAAATGACATTTAAAAATATCCTGTATCCACACCTACTGGAGCACATTTCTGGATCAGATGATTTTGAGTAAACCTGCACACACAAAAACTTGTTGAAACACATGGAATCAAAATTAGTGGAGATAATACCATTGGGTTTGAATCCACTACATTGTGCGTGTTACTGGTAAGTGTTCACTTCAGGGGCATCGCAAATTTCACTATATTTATTCTGAATTGATGGACAGTTACCATGACAACATCGAAGGTCCGTTATTTTTCATTAGAGTAATTGCATGTGACTAGTCTTTCTGACTACCTGAAGAGGAAAAAAAAAAAAAGAATCTTGTCACCAAGTATCACCATGTCGAGTGTATTTTTAGGCATGACACTAAAGACTAATCTGCGGTAATCTCATCATGTTCTTCACTACACGGGAGATGAAGCATGGTAAGGCTCTCTGTTCCGATGGGAGCTCACCAACTATACAATACGTCTTTGTTGGAGGAGATCTTTCTATTCTATTCAACTCTACCTGCACTTTCCGTTCCTCACTGTACAATATACAATATTCTCTCTGTATTTCTGGCCTTGCTGCACTCAGTGATTAGACATAATGGCTTGCAGATGTGTGTAATTGTCTTTTCTGTGGGTTTAGGCATGTTCTTATAAATTAACCCAGTGGGAGCCAAAACTCTGTCAGCATACCACGGGGTGTGCGTGCGTACGTGTGTGCGTGTGCGTGTGTGTATTTGTATTCTTGAAAAAATACAGTTTTGGGGAGTTTCACTTCATCTTTGAGTAATGAGGTTATGTAGTGTGGTCCTTAGGCCAATGAAGCCACTTCAAGGTTATCAGGGCTCTAAATGTCTTTTAGTGACAGAAAGCAATAAAACCCTACCCCCAAAGTATATTGCTGATTGACACATATTGCGTCGTCGTATACTGAGTTGTCTTTGGGTCATATTGAGACAGATGTAAGTGCAAACAGTGCAACCCCTATGTTCAAACAAAATGTGTTCCTTATTTGGAAGATTTTTTTACTAGTTAAAATGTAGTGGAACCTTGGTTTTGATGAAAAATCTGTACCAATAAATCTGATGAAAACAAATGATAGGAAATAATGTAAATCCAATGAATCCATTCCAGACACCCAAAAGAGTTTTGACACCTGTACTTCAGATACTCATTGATCTGAAGTTTAGCATGACATAATGCAGTTTTATGTTATTTCATCGACATGTATTGTGGGAACAAATCTTGCCTTTGCTTCATAATGGCTGTACAACAAATTCATCACATGTGCAGAAAAAGAAGAATGTTTTAATCTTGACCCATATCAGCCCAGTGGAGATGTAACATGCACTGACCACTTCTAATTGGATCTTCTTTTAACACTGTGTAAGTTTACATGGACACTAATGAATGAGGCAGATAAGGTTCTATTTAAAATAAGAATGCAATAACAGTGTAGGATTTCCTTCAGATCTTAACCCAAATAACCCTTTTGGCAGCCCTGACTGCTGGATGGCATCTTCTGTTTCGGTGTTTTATGGCAAGAGAACTTCTATTACTAATCCAAGATGAGATGAGGATAAAAAAAAAAGAAACAAGACATTTGTGGGCTGTAGAGGGAAATGTTAGTTATGTTCCATATTTGAAGACAAGTGGCCTTGATGAAGTTCTAAAGGGAGCATATGACCACAGGATGTAAAGTGGGCAAAACTCCCAGGATACATGCACTATGTTCTGTGAACAGGATTATGAAATGAATATTCTGCATCTCATGTTGGCTCTGTATATGGCTGGACGAAGTCTACAGTTATTGCAGTCCATGTAAATATAGCCTCTGAGCCTGATTGTTAGTACTCAACACATGCATAAAAACGTAATGTTTGATGGTCTTATTTATACACTGGAACATCCAAAGTCACATTTGACCAAAATATGCAAAGGATTAACTTAGCTTTTTACTTGGACATTTTGAAGCTGCAACTAGGGGTGTTCACTAAAAAAGAAGAATAAAAACCGTAAATTATGTGAAGTAAGCAGATTCAAATTCAAAGTAGTATGACAAATGAATGTAAGTTAACTGAGATTTTTGTTTTCGTTTTTAGGGTTCTCCAGTGGATAGACTATTTTTAACGACATTTGCATTGACAACGTGAAAAAATGTGATCTGTGAGCTGCCATGTTAACCACTTACGCATTGTGCCGCTGTTCCAGGCCCAGAACACATTCACACGCACACTTGCCGACAGCACACGGCACCCAACCAGGCTCTTAAAGGCACTTATCTAACACGCAGTCGCTACAGTAGCTAATATTTTCAAGAAATATTATGCTTGCAATTTTTCAAATACATTTACAATGTGTTTATAAAGTGTTTAAAGCATGCGGAAGCAATTATTGCGAGCTTTGGGTTGGAGTCATATAACAGAGGCTGTTTGTTTGATTTGGGAGCTCCTGTGTTGTTTTTAGTCAAGGGATTTGATTGGGTGGAGGTTAATATTCAGTGTCTATTAGAAAAATGCATCCAATAGCTAATTAGTGTCCCCTGATAGAAGAGTGCTGTCCTCTGTTCACCTCCCACATTGCCTTTATCAACCTATCACTTTCTAATTGAGACAGAGGAAAGTTTGTATGGATATAAACACCCAGCTAAGTCCCTCTGCTGCGTCTATTGTGTGTAACATTGTCATTTCATTTCGTGAGCTTTCTGCTCTAATAAGTGAAAGGGAGACGGGCAGGGTGGGAAGAGTTGATAGAACCGGATTGGAATGAGCAGACTTGGTGGGTTTGGTGAGGGTAATGAAATGCTGCGTGGGTGTCTAATGGGCTACCCTGTCTGAGATGATCCCAGTGATTGATTAGCAATGAGCTTTTAAAGCAGGACAGCAGCTCGCAAAATGTTAGTGTGCCATCCCTCCCACGCTATTGTTTTTTTTTGTTTTTTTTTACAAATGCCATACAGTAGTTACATAAAAATATGTTACTGTACGTGAATATGTTTGTTTGTTTTGCCGCAGCAGACTCCAGTCGGGTGCCCCAGTGATCTCCGTGCGTGTTTGTTCTTACAGATGTAAATCTGCATGTATGCAGCTGCTGTGTGTGTTTTCTTGTCTGCATTAAGTCCTGAAGGTTACAAAGCGCAATCCTGCATCCCTCCACGGTCGTTATGGAAACAACCAAAATGAGGAATCCTGTTTTAAAAAGGTCCCCTAGTCAAACAGTAGAGATGGCGTGTATGTGACGTCGTCATGGTCCCCAGTAAGTGTCGTAGTGATCTGTTGCGCAGCGCTGCATCCCGAATGGACTCCCGGCTTTTTAATAGTTTTACAGACAGCCTGTTCCTTCTTGTAGGCGGCACACGTCTGCTCGGGCCTTTCACAGCATGTGCATTTCTAAAATCGGCCATCACGCAGGAAACTGCTCTCGCACCTCGGACTGGAGTCTAAAAAGCTGACAAAAGCAGTGTGAAAGTTCGTAGTAATGTGTAACATAACGCACTGATTACTTGTAGCAGTGAATGCTTTTTGTGGGTCTACGTACAGTGGCACCTCTAAGGTATTTTTTTCGTTTTTGTTTTTTTGGACTTACTAAGATTACGATCTTTTACTAAGATCCCAAATAGCGGGTGCTAAATCGCATATTTACTCATTGTAACTACGCACACTGTTGGCAGCAGGTGTAAAAGTGGTGGAGAACGCCGTATTTAAAATAGGGTTTTGCGCTTTTGGTAGCGCGGTTTTCACAGGGAAATGTTTGTGGAAGAGCGTAACAGATTACTGTCCTGAGTTACAGGAAGGAAATATATCACTCCAATAACTTGTGAAGCCAGCAACCGTAATAAAGGTTTGTGCCTGCCTTTTAAATGCAGTATTGAAAGACGCAAAATTAGCCATCGCAATTCCTCTCATGTATTATTGATCACACGGCACGTGCTAAATTAATCTATTTGTATATGTTGTTGTTACCAGAGTGTACAAAATAAACTGCATGGCAATTTAGCGCGTTTGACAGAAGCAATCCACGGCTTCCACAGTTGATGACGTGAGCAATTAAGTTTGTGCCCGTTTTTGCACTCGCAAACCTCTAGTTTGATTTTAGTCAATCTTAGTCAATCCTATAGGTTGACGTCTCACGTGATGTCATTCCTGATGATGGTTAAACTGTGTGTTTTTTTTTTTTTTTGTTTTTTTTTTTTGTGTGATGGATTTCTTTCCAGGTCAAAATCTACTACCTCGTGGGCATTTTTTACTGTATTGTAATTACAGTACGTCACTAAGATAAGATATGGTCACAGTGTCAGTCAACAAATATTCTATCACCTGACATTTTATTAGGTACACCTGCGTAGCATGATGAGATCAATCCGATATGAGCTGTATCAAATAAATTCTGCCTTGAATTATGTTCTTTTTTTATTCATGCTGTCAGAGGTTTTAATTTAACAATTATTGTCATTACTGTAGCTTTAGTGGTGTTTTTTGTAATTATTCACAAGTATAGTATTTTACCCCTCTCTTGTAACTAAATAATAGAAACTTTATAACTAAAAAGACACCAACTTCTCTGAAAGTGTCAATCAAAACTGAGCATGATCTTTTTCAAGGCAGAATTTCTTTTTTTAAAACTCTTGCATTGCATCTCTAGACTAATAAGGAAAATATTGTGGAAAACTTAATTTATTTAAGTAGTTGAATTGGAAAAAGGGAAACTCATACATTATGCAGATTCACTATGCACCGATTGAAATATTTCATGATTTGATTTGTTGTAATTTTGATTATATCTTGCAGCTAAGGCAAACCCATATCTCAAGAAATTTAAGAGCATAAGAAACCGTGAAAATAAATTTGAATGTAGAAATTAGCTAGGAATTTGCATTGTTTTTAATCTCTACGTTTCATTTGTTCAATTGAAATACTAAAATACATTTTCTAAAATATTCACATTTTTGTGATGTACCTGTAGACCAAACTGAGCTTTTTAACCACTCATAAAATGAATGCAAGTGCATTTCTTAATATACTACATGCAATTTCGCAAAAGTTTTATTTAGTGAAAAGTGCCGGTTGTTTTTCCATTTGGAGTTTATTTTAAAATGCCATTTGACTTTTTGTTTACGCATGAACACATGAGCGAAACAATCACTTTAATGGAACAGACTTTGACCAGCAGCATAATGGAATTGCAAATGAAGCGCAGCAGTTTTCCAGAAACACTTGAGATGTGGCTAAGCATGTTTACTGGAAAGATGTGAGTGGTGATAAACGGAGCCTGTTTCTACAGTCTGTGTTTTTGGCGGGAACGAGGCGCTCCAGCTGGACACTGCGAGCACACGTCCCCTCGCCTATGGACAGACGAGTGTGTGGGAACACCTCTGGTCCGTTTCATCGGATTGTACCCATCCTTGCTGACACACAACTATAGATCGGCAATAATTTTCCTCGAGTGGCAGTCGCGCAGGGAGACACTGTTGTAAACGAGCTCATGTAATGCAGCTGCATGCCCGCCACGCCCCTCTTACGTATAGCGTGGCGTAACCACGGCCGCACGGGAGGGTACTGTTTGTGCGGTTCATTGAAAGGTACCATGTTGAAGGTCAATTCGGAGAGGTGCAAAGACGCACTTGAAGGTGAAGGTGATGCTGCTTGCAGCACTCTCTTTGGAATTCTTGAATATCTGATCAGTTAGTAGAACTGCAGTCCATCGCCGGATTAACACTAAATACTGGATACTGTAACAAACTCCTTCATATGCCAGAATTTTGTCATTGAAATACATTACATCCATCCATCCATCCATTTTCTGAGCCGCTTCTCACTAGGGTCGCGGGCGTACTGGAGCCTATGCCAGCTATCATCGGGCAGGAGGCGGGGTACACCCTGAACTGGTTGCCAGCCAATCGCAGGGCACATACAAACAAACAACCCTTCGCACTCACATTCACACCTACGGGCAATTTAAAGTTGTCAATTAACCTACCATGCATATTTTTGCGATGTGGGAGGAAAGCGGAGTCCTCGGAGAAAACCCAAAACATACAAACTCCACACAGGCGGGGCCAGGGATTGAACCCCGGTCCTCAGAACTGTGACGCTCTAACCAGTAGGCCAACGTGCCGCCATTACATTACAAACCTTGACAATTATTAGAGTACATGTATAAGATTTTTAATGTTTTAGTGGTTTAATTTTATGATTGATTCATTTCTGATTCATTTCTTGGAAAATTCAGTTTGCTGTTCCTCCTTCCTGTTCAAAATGGTGCAATGTCGAGAGCTCAGTGAAAATGAAATCAAATTCACTTGATGACGCTGGTTGGTCTCTCCTCATGCTTTTCTGACAGCTGGTCAAGCACTGTACGTATATATTGCTTTGTATATGTTGATGTATCATTTTAGTGTTTTTAAATCGTTTTATTTTTATGAATATTTTTGTCTATATTTTGATGTGTTTTGTCACTGGAATTTCTCGTGTTATATATGAAACTATATTGATTCAAATATTATTCCCTGAAAAAAATTTGGGACTTTTGTTCTATCAAAGGTGTTGCAGTAATACATATTGCGTACTTCTATTATCACCACAAAGCAGCAATGATTCAATTGGAAAACAAATATCTATTATGAGGAAAATATACAATGAGGCGGCACGGTGACAGACTGGTTAGAGCGTCAGCCTCACAGTTCTGAGGACCGGGGTTCAATCCCCGGCCCCGCCTGTGTGGAGTTTGCATGTTCTCCCCGTGCCTGTGTGGGTTTTCTCCGGGCACTCCGGTTTCCTCCCACATCCCAAAAACATGCATGAATTGGAGACTCTAAATTGCCCGTAGGTGTGAATGTGAGTGCGAATGGTTGTTTGTTTGTATGTGCCCTGCGATTGGCTGGCAACCAGTTCAGGGTGTACCCCGCCTCCTGCCCGATGACAGTTGGGATAGGCTCTAGCACGCCCGCGACGCTAGTGAGGAGAAGCGGCTCAGAAAATGGATGGACATACAATGACATTGGTTACATTGGTGCAACTTAGGCTACGCTCACACTACAGGGAATGATGCCTAATTGCGATTTTTTATTTTTTTTTTACATTTTTATATAGTATAGTATGTACAACAAAAGTGACTTCTAATGTGAACATAATGTGTCTGTGAAGTGACAGGTATGCGCACAACACAACGCAATGTGTTTACGGAAGTAAATATGGCCCCTCGTCCGGACGCGTTTGTAACAATTTCAGATTTTGAATTTACTCAAAAATGTACTTACTCAGGGTGGTTTTTTGGGCCTGTTTAGTTGGACACAAAGTTGTCATCCTGTTGTATGAATGGCAACAGGTGGTTACATGGGTTAATTGTACCTTCTGCCATCTAGTGGAAGAAAATATAATTGTTCTTCCTGTCACTATATGTCGCTGGGACAGATAGCTGAGCAAAAATACATTATTTGTGGTAAGTAAATGAATTAGAGTGTTCAGTCTTTTTGAGTAGGAGTCTATCAGTATGGCACATCTTGACAATATTAGTACACTTTTCCTCGCAAAAGCATCCAAATGTATTAAGACTACGAGGACATCTCTTATCACAGCCTCCCAAATATTTTAAGCTTGATGTAGGTCTTATATTTTCTTTTGGTGAAGCGATTTTAACCTTGATATCCTCTTCTTTTTGTCTGACGATTAGAATGGGAGCGTCGGACAACATCTACAAAGGCCGCAGTACTTTTATGGAGGAGCTAACGGAAGCCTCAGAGATTATTTCCCACGCGACCGAGCGTTCCCTGGTCATCTTGGACGAACTGGGCCGGGGTACCAGTACCCACGACGGCATCGCCATCGCCTATGCTACGCTTGAGCACTTTATCAGAGATGTAAGTATGTGTTTTCGACGGCCACATGACCCTCTCTTCTTCTTCAACTGTGCACTACCTTTTACAAGCATTGATTGTGTGATCTGGAAGCCAGTTCAATTAACCTTCAAGTTAATGGCCTTCAATTGAATCTTTGTATATTTGTGTTGCGCCTTTGCCCGCACTCGCTTGTGTGCTCTGCAGGCCCGGTATTGTTTGTTTTGAAGGAAGAGAGACAAAGCAATGGTGAAACCTCGTCAGTCCAGCAGCTCTTCAAAACAGAGCGAAATAGTGATGAGGTTTGATCTATGATGTCAATAACCTGTTGAGCTGCAACAGAAAAGGAGGCAAAAGTGTTCTCGTGGTGCCTAATTTGTTCGCTGTGCTGCAGCGGGCCTCATTTTCCTCAACGCAAAAAACCCATACTAATCAAAACTGATGTTGGGTAGCTCACCTTTGTGCTCGTAAGGGACGTCTCTGTGCTTCCATGTGATGTTTCCTGCGAGCTCAAATCAGCTGTTACACTGATTTACACTGTATGCAACTGTCTTTTGAAAAAGGAAAAGACACACAGTTGGAAAAATGGTTTTGACTGTAATCCCAAAAGGTCGGTTTGGCACAAACACATCACCGCTTATCACCAAAATAACACTATATCTAAAGTGAGTGAATCTTAATGGTGGTGGCAGCATCATGCTTTGGGGTTGCTTTTCTTCAGCTGGAGCTGGGCCTTAGCCAAGGTGGAGGGAAATATGAATAGATCCAAATAACAGTCAATGTTAGCACAAAACCCTACAACTCAATAAATTAGGATGGTGTCAAAAGATTAAATTAGGTAGTTCAATTCAAAAAGTGAAACTCATCACTACACACACTCAGAGTGAAATAGTTCATGATTTTTTAAATATATATGTATAATTTTGATGATTATAGTTCACAGCAAATGAAAACCCCAAATTCCCAATCTCTAGAAACTAGATCAAAAATCAGGAGACAGTGTCTAATGAATTTATATAATGTATGAGTACTGAAATAAATTGAATTTTTTTAAATCATATTCTAATTTATTGAGATGAATCATGAAAAGCCTTCTAGAACAGCAAAATTTTGGGGGGTGTAATCAGAGGCACTTTAAATGGTGACAGGTGTGTGCTGACTCCCATTTGACATGAGTTGGGATGTGATTGGTTATTTCTAAACACAGCCAGATCCCAGTTAAATGAGGGTGTGCACACTTGTGCAACCGCATTATTTCTGTTATTTTTACCAGCCCCCTCAAAAGGATAAAAAAATGAAGTTTAGTTGTAAAGGTTCGAGGCCACATTAATGGTGAAAAAAAGTTTGAAAATACATTTCTTGCTCTCATTTTTTTACCCCACAAAAACCTGGCATTTGAAAAGGGGTGTGTAGACTTTTTATATCCACCGAAGCTGGAAATTGCGTCAAGTACCTGGACAATCATGGAACGAGCACTCCTAGGAGGTAGCTTGGAACGCTGTGTGTTCTTTTGGGATTACATTGGTTTGCAGAGCCTCGCCTCATTATAAGCCTTTGATTCTGTGGGCACAAAGTAGCGGTATACTGAGACAAGTCATGGCGGGGCTGACTGTTTTCACACCTCATGCAATAGTGATGAGCAGATTTCGAATCAATCATCTGCTGGAGTCCGAAAACCCCTCTATAAAAGAATGTTGTGGAACCTTCAAGGTTTCACAGAACTGATGTTTGCCATTGTGCAGTCCCTCAGCGTACTTCACAAGCAGGGGCGGAGCCAGAGTGTGTGGCCAGGGGGGGGCCGTGTTCACCATAGATTGAAGGGTGGCCACCCCGATACCCTTGTTGTGCATTTAAAATAACCACATCTAAATGCTAACATATAATGCGAAATGCTATAGACAGGCTAACAAATAATATCGATAATTGCGGTCTTATAACCCTTAACACGTAGACAGATAATATCACAATACTCAAAGGCATACATTCCTTATCCTCCGCGAAGAACGACTAATATTATTGTGGCTTTCTGAGGAGCTGAGACATCGCCACATAAATCCTAATGTCTGTTCTGTATTACACAAGGCGCACTCACCAGAAGGAGCAGGAAGTGTTTTTGAGTTACGTGCGTGGTCAGAATCGGAATCAAAAATAAACTCGTATCTCGAGGCACCACTGTATCATGGAAAACTTAATTTACTTAAATATTGTTATTCAATTCAAAAAGTGAAACTACACACTACTAGTGAAACGTTTTGGACACACCTTCTAGTGTTGAAGAAGAAACTGTCTAAACTTTTGGCTGGTGTAGATTCACGACATACCGAGTGAAAATATGTTGACGATTATGTCTTGAAATGAATGCAAACCCTAAATTCACACTTCCAGTAAATTCGAATATAACATAAGAAGCAATCCAGTTGAAAATTGACCTTCTTAAAAATATTTTCTCATTTTTAATGAATCTAAACATGAGTTTGACTTTTGTAAATTAACTGGACACAGTCTTGTGGTTTATGTAATTTTGCACAAAATGTGCTGACTCTCGAACCACCTGTTGTATAACAGCATTGATTTGTTCGAGAGTCCTCGCTACAAAAGGAAAAAACAAGCGAAAAGAAGTTGGGCTTTGCAGTGATATCCCTCCTTGGTACAAGAAGACCCCCACTGTCTTTCATGCTCTCTTCCTCCCACTCCTCCTCCTCCTCCGCCATATCCTCTTCCTCCTCACCAGACATGCCTGCTCGTGTCAAATTCAGACTTCTCCTCTTTTGACTCGGTTGTTATAGAAACGCACCTTTCCCTGCCCCCAGCATTCACCCACCAGCATTCAAGGTGGTTAAGAATGTAGATGTCTTTCATAACGCCACTCATGGACGAGACAGCCTTGACGCTGAAAGTGAAAATGCAGAAAACTTACAGGAAGCTAACAAGTTACTGGGGTTTGTGTTAAATTGGGCACTGGGGTCCATTTTGGTGTCAAATCCACAGGTGTCAAACTCGAGGCCCGGGGGCCAGATCCGGCCCGCCGCATCATTTTATGTGGCCCGCCAAAGCAAATTTGAAATGTAATGCATAATAACGTTGAGATATTGCAAGCATTTTTTTGTCATGTTATGTTATGTTACCAAACCCCTTTTTACAGTAACTTGAACAATAGTTGAACAAACTCATCCTTGACTGCTAATTTCAGAAGTAGTTCTCCATTGGTTTGTTGTGTAACAGTATATTTAATATTATGAGTAGGCGATTAAACATTAATATGGTCTCACAGTCATAACGACCCTCTTAGGCAAACCGTAACTACAATGTGGCCCGCGACAAAAATGAGTTTAACACCCCTGCTCTAAGCTAAAACGCTTCACAGTGGCCTCCTCTTCAGCCATTAGTCTCCCTGAGACTCACTAAGGCTGTTCACACGAGCAGCAGGTCCTGCCATTAGCTTCACACCATGCTTTGCGCTACACACATTGCTCTCTTCTCTTTGCGTGGCCCGAGTCGGTCACACCTCACATGACAGCAATAGGCACTAGCGGATGCAGCTTTTTGCAAAATACAACTGACAGCATCAGCTCACTTATTGCTCTCTTCAAATGGTTTTCAGGAGGTGACCCGGTGTGGTCGTAAATAGCTTGAAGTGCTGGTGGGAAGAGACTGGATGTATGCATTACAGTAGTTTGCTTGCACTGTACTTATACAGTGGACCACCGCTATTCACGGGGGACATGGACTGGGCCGGACCGTAAATAGGGAAAATCTGCAGATAATTGCCGCCCATAATGATTGCATTGAGGAAAAAAAGTTTTTTTTTTTTTTTTAAACCCCCCAAAATCTTGGATAAGCGGAAACAAATCTTGAATAAGCGGGGGATAACCCACCAATACGCCTTTTTGGGGTTTGTTCACCCTAAAACCACTCCTCTACCATCTGCCTGTTCGTTTTAGGATTCATTTTAAAATTCTTTTATTTGCTTTTAAAGCCTTGAAAGGCCTTGCCCCATCATACCTCTCTGAGCTGCTGCACCCCTAAACTCCTAGCCACTCTCTCAGGTCAGCTGACCAGCTGCTCCTGACAGAGCCCAGAGCCAGGCTTAAGGCCTCTTTATACTCCCGCGGCCGACAACGCCCGCATTGCGTCACGTGACCGACGGATTGGCCCGCGCGGCCCCTCTGCGTAGCTTGCCGCGCACATGGCAAATATAGTCAAACGCCGCGGAGATCATCTCTCGTGATTGGTCCGTTTTAGTCACATGCTGTGATGACCTACTCAGCGTGCTCCTTGGTTCTACATACCATCTACCCTGCCGCCTTCTCGATCATTTTGCAGCATAGTTAAACGTATCATCTGGTCATCTAGGTCCATTTGTTCCTGCAGACACTGTTCCACGGTCACCATTGTTGTTGCTTTGTTCCTTGTTACTGAAAGGAAAGTTACCTGAAATGGCCAAAAAGATGCAGAGGAAACTCCACGATGTGGTGTCCTAGCCAATACCAGCAGTAGCGACACCCTCGACTTGGAGGTGAACTGCAGTCCATTTTCAAAACTGGGCACGTGGGTTGCGCTCGAGTATAAAGGCAAACTACGCGCCGGATAGCCGCAGTGACGTCAGCACGGCCGCCGTCCGTGAATGCTTTGCCACTCCACATCAGACAAGCCTCATCTTAGCATAATTTAATCAAATAAAAATTGATAAATGCATTTTAATTAACCATTTAAAAACACGCTGAGTTAATGCTACAAATATTACAGAATGTTTGATTATGTAAAGGCTCAGTGGGCCAGGCTCATATGTGACCCCTAGGCCATACTTTGCCCACCCCTACTGTAGACAGTGCATTTCTCGTAAACGTAAAGTTCATTATTTTGGAAAAATGCCTCATTATGTTGGTGTGCAGTTTTACATCACTGCCAACCACAGACACCAACAATAAACATATTGTTAACTTAATACCGTTCTGAAAACTGACTATTATTATCATTGTAAAGACAGAACTCTTTGATTGGCTCACATTCGGTTGTGCAGGTATACCCTAATGAAGTGTGTACAGCTGGGGTCATTTTACTGAGCATTATTCCTCGAGTGACTCCAACCAGTCCGTGACGGAGTCTCAAACTGGCAGCTCTTGCTGTGGAGCGCTGCAAAACAACAACAACAACAAAGGTCATCTGCTGTTCACCTTAGTGTCGACCCCAAACAAGATAATGTAGTAGCAGATCAACGACATCCTCGCATGCAACGTTTATACCAAATCTTTTATCCACTCTTTGTAGCTCACTAACTGCCCTCGGCGAGCAGCTTGTTAGCTGCGAAGTGAGGACACCGGCGGAGCGGCGAGGAAATGTAGTTGTGTCTAATTGGATGGAAAAGCCTGATGAGGTGGAGAGACGGCGATGCTGTGTTGACACCTCTAGCCTTTTGCTCAGGATCAGATCACCCGGCACATGCGCCAACATGCTCAAATCCCATGGCTATCGGTTAGCGTGTCGTAAGGAAAAAGCCTCACAGAACTTTTGTGAAGTTGAAGGTTCATATTAAGAATTACTATAGTATAGGAGCAGAAGGGCACGGTGTAATAGTAGCCTTGTCGGTGTAATAGTAGCCTTGTTGCCCCCCCCCCCCCCCCCCTTCCTTCTCTTTAATATATATCCAAGGTTTTCATTGGTAGGGTAGTGTTATCGTGCGAGTGACTCGCTGTGGCGACAGTACACTATGGCCAAGGTTTAGAGAGGAGTGTCTTCTTATTGCTGTGGCCAAAGTGCTTGCTAATGTGATGTCCTGTTGGGTTTCCTTAATCTCTAATAAACTTGCTTTTGAATCGCCACCATATTTAAAGTGCCTCAAGATCTTTTTTGTTGTAGATAGGCTCCTCATTCACTTTTACGGAAATACTGCCCTGATTGCCTAAAATTTCAGGATGAACCTAAACTGCACTATAACCTTTTTCTCTTGGGAGAGGTAATAAAGATACTCTGTTCTATTCAAAATACATTATGCGTAATCCTCAGGATTTGTTACATTATTAAAATTGTTTAAGCCAAGTGTACTGTGTTGATGCAAACATGTACTAGATTGGAGGGGAACCCATCACAATGAATAATTTGAGCTCATGAACTTTCTATCAACTAATCGATGACTTCACTAATCGCTCCAACTCTTCATTTCATCAGCATCTCCCACCAGCGAGGCTGTCAGTGCACCCTGGGGTGGTCTGCAACTAACGAGCTGCCATTGGCATCCAATCAGAACATTATTCAGGCGCAAACTGCCCGCCGCCGCTCTCCATTTGTGTATCTTTCAATGTAGGTGGACAGGAGTGATTTAAAGTAATGTGTGTGTGTGTGTGTGTGTGTGTGCGTGTGTGTGTGTGTGTGTGTGTGTTTCACTGAATGTGTTATCATGGGTGCTGGTCCATGTGCTTTTACTGGGAAAGTGTGGGCGTAGCCCTGCTCGTCTTGTTCAGAGGGAGGTACAGTATTTCTAGTGACGTGACCTTTGTCACGCCGAGCGAGGTAGCGCACTCGTCCTGGAGTCATTCGGGTTCTGCCGTTCTGCGGAGGAACATTCAGAGAACAACTTGTTTTTATTTTTTAGCTGGAAGCTGCTTGAGCTAACCACACCACATTTCTCCTCATTTGTGTCATAAATGCAGTGCTATTCAAACAATCAATATCATCCTGACTTGTCATAGTTAATAGAATGATGTCAAATGCATGCAATGTTGAAGGCTCCATAAACTAATGTTTTCAATGAGAAATCCCAAAGAGAAAGATTAAAGTATAATTCAATGTGGTGCATTTGTCCACAAATAATGCCTTAATATGAATACACAATCGACACAAATCCTCTTTGTTCTTCAGCGTAGACTGTTACATAATTGTTACCACACCTACCATTTGTTATGTGTATTACATTTTATAAATCCCTATTTTTCCCTCCCACAGATCTCTCTTGCACTCGGGTAAAGACATGATAATCAGTAATGTTTATGCACATAAATAAATACGGAATGGGCACAATCATCCCACTGTTTACATACCTGTACCTGTACTTTATAATAGCAAAGGTCAAATCAATTAATTTATCAATCAGTCGGGGGTTTGGTTATACCCACTAGTTCCCATGAATCTTAATTGTTTATCTTATTAAGACATTTTGGACAATTTTGGGCTTTCAGTTTTCTGGGCATAGTTAGCCTTTTTCTCATTACATGTAGTACTTTGAAATGTGATACCAGTCCTGGAACATTTCTGACACACTTCGTAGAGCAGATATAGGATGACCTGTGTCTGTGTGTGTGTGTGTGTGTGTGTGTGTGTGTGTTGGTGGGGGGTGAGGTAAATAATCACATACTCCCCAAAACTTTTCACTGCCTGCATGTGTAATGGCCAGTTGTCCCAAAACTACGGCGGCCCTGAAGTGCAAAACACAATAGCAAATAACTACACATAGCGGCAAGTTAAAAAACACGACAGCAAATAACTAATCATGATGACAAATAACTAAACACAGCAGCAAAAAACAAAAAACAATAACAAATAACTAAACACAGCGTCAAATAACTAAACACAACGACAAATAACGAAACACAACAGAAAATCGAAAATTGAAAAACACAACAACAAGGAGCTAAACACAACAGCAAATGGGGGAAAAAAGAAGAAAAAAAACGAACTTAAGCTACCAGAAAAGGTAGGCACTGGTCGGGGATAAGACTCAGCGCTCATTGGACGAGAAGGAGGACTTGATTGGACGCTTTGACCAAAAAGTTATTCCGCGTCTGGCGTGGGTTTTGAATGACATATTTGAATGACATATGTAATGACAAATGACAAATCAGCGATGAGTCTTATCTCCCTCATCAGTACCTACCTCTTCCTGTAGTTTCATCCAATCAGCGATGAGTGTCATCCCCGACCAGTACCTACCTTTTCTGGTAGCTTAATGCCATTGTGTTTTTTCATTTGCTGTTGTGTGTAGTTTACTTATTGTTGTGATTAGTTATTTGCTAATGTGTTTTTTGATTTGCTGTTGTGTTTAGTTATTTGTCATTGTGATTAGTTATTTGCTGTTGTGTTTTTTTTAATTGGCCGTTGTGTTTAGTTATTAGCTGTTGTGAGTTGCACTTCAGGGCCACCGTACAAAACTATTGTGTGTACGCTAAAGTATAAATGAACACCTATGGAATAACTTCCCCAAAATGAGGGGGCGATTTCATTGTCGTGTGGTAAAATGTGTTCTGCTCAGGGGATCGTTGGATGACAAATCCAACATGAATATCTGGGCATCCTCTCGGACATCTTCATATGATGCAGAATAGTCGGATCTTAAAATGTATTTTTTTTGGATGCGGCTTACAGCTGGTGAGTAGGTGGGCAGGGGTTAGCTCACAGGGCAAGTAAATTATTCTCGTAGTCTCTTACTTTTTAGGGTTACTTTTTGGACAGCCTTTACATAACATGGAAAGCATTGCATAAACAATATTCTTGACATCAGTCAGCTCTTATTTAACACATGCAGCTTTTCCCGAACACACTGTTGATTCCAAAGTAATTCATACCCTGGCTACATTTGGAGTTAAAAAATACAATAAATAAAAGATTTCTTTGGAGAGATTAATTTTCAAGAAATAAGAAATGTTTTTTTTTTGACATTTCAAGAAAAGGTTCAATTCATGCATATTAAATGTTCAGAATTTATAGCTGTTTAGAATGGTCTAGATCAGCCTTTCCCAACCATTTTAACCAAAGATACTCAGTCACAAAATTGATCAGTTAAAGAATAACTTGTGCTTCATGCTGTATGTTGAGCAGAACTGCGGCCTAGTGATTAGCACATCGCCGTTCTGAGGTTGAGGGTTTGAATCCGAGCTCCGGCCTTCCTGTGTAAAATTTGCATGTTCTCCTCGTGCTTGCGTGGGTTTTCTTTGGGTACTCCAGCTTCCTCTCATATTACAAAAACATGCATGTGAGGTTGGTTGAAAACTCTCAATCCTTTATAAGTATGAATGATTGTTTGTCAATACTGTATGTGCCATGTGAAATACTGGTGACCTGTCTCGCTAAGTGCCAGCTCGCCTGAAACCCTATTCAGTACAATTGTGATAGAAAATGAATGGATAGATGCTTCTGTCCTTCCTCTGCTGCAGGTGAAGTCTTTCACCCTCTTTGTGACCCATTACCCGCCCTTGTGTGAGCTGGAGCGAGTGTATCCACAACATGTGTCTAACTACCACATGTCCTTCCTCCTCAATGACCCTGATGTGGCCACTGACACACAAGGTATGCGTGTCTCTAGGCACATTAAGATGTTTTAGGCATTTTTGAGCTCAGTTTCAAGCATTGCTGTTTGTGCTTACCTGAGCCACGTCTTGGCAGATGGAGAGGTTAGTCCTGAGTTCATCACCTTCCTCTATCAGTTAAGCGAAGGAGCTGCCGCGCGGAGTTACGGCCTCAATGTCGCCCGCTTGGCTGACATCCCAGAATCAATAATACAGACTGCGGCCCTCAAGGCCCGAGAGCTAGAGGATGCAGTCAACTCCCGAAGGTGAACACACGCACACAATCAGAAACTCAGTTCCTGAAAGAATATTAACCCACCAAGCTTCAGGTTTGCAATCATCCTAAGAAAAGAAAAAATATTGACACACTTTCTAATGTGGGCTGCATCGTGTAAAGGAAATATTTTTATATTGAAATATGCTAATGAAATCATGAACAATTATGCAACCGATACAAAAAACAATGCCTTCAAATAAATCTCTATATTCAGTGTATCTACATCATATTTCATCCATCTCCTTTCAATTATTATTGAGGCTAAATATGCTGTTATTTAGTTGAAGGGAGCATTTGCAGTTTTACCAAAAAAAAACAATAAAAAAGAAGGCATGACACTCACACAGTCACACATTCATAGCCAGTCACCTCAGCAGCCTCATGCGTCTGTTACCTTGGGCTTCAGGTGCTTTGTTGAAGCTGTTTTGGAAAATATCACCTGAACATTTTTTTTTTTAAATGCGCGTCCCTGGTTTGCTAACAACCGAGCATAAGATTAGCAAACAGAAGCAGAGCAACAGGATCTCAAGCAGCTGAGGGGATCCAGAAGCAGTGCGGTATTAGCAACATTTCTCATCAACAGGATTGTGTGTCACCTTTTTTTAGTTTTAATTAATTGTGCATTCAAGAAAAATAAAACTTCAAATCGATAAATATAGTATTATAGTAACGCTGTTTTACGAATACGTCATGCTACCAACGCCGCAGCCATGGCTAACGTGAGCTTGTTTACAGTGCTAATGCTAGCATAGTATTCCTGGTGCTGCTATTTTATTGAAGCTGGACAGGGGTCTCTATGACTATTTAACACAAATATGCACTTTCATAATTACATGCCATGATTAGAATTGTGTTTGTACACAATGGGGGGCGTAGCTTTGGTCAGAATGGTGGGAAGTAGGAAAGTGAGGCTACATTCAAATCTTGTTAGCAGTTTTAAAACTGCAAAGTCTGCTTTTAACATGAGCATAGTTGGGAACAGGCAGCATGGTGGTTAGCGTGTCTGCCTCACAGTTCTGAATTTTGGGTTGAGCTCGGCTCGGCTCCAGCTCATCTGTGCTATAGGTAACGGATTGATGAATTTTCTTATTTTTAACCCACTTCTTAAGGTTTGTTTCTCCACCCACCATAAAAACACTGTCCTACTACAAAAAGGAGGAAAACAAAAGAGCTGTATTAAAAATGTTATGTGTTTAAGAGAGAAGAGAGAAGCATACCGCCTACACACCCGTGTTGGAAACGCTGACCAAATCAGTTGTCATGTACTGAACCGAACTGTACCACTTGGTGGGCTTATAGTAAAAGTAATCACAGTATCTGTTTTTTTTTTTCCTGAGTGAGGCAAGGAGGTGTCTGTTTGGAGAGATGATGACAGTATTATCGATTTACATACAAACTCTTTAATATTAAGTGGTTTTCATATTTAACACCAACATGTTTGTGGACCGACTTCATCCATCCATCCATCCATTTTCTGAGCCGCTTCTCGTCACTAGGGTCGCGGGCGTGCTGGAGCCTATCCCAGCTATCATCGGGCAGGAGGCTGGGTACATCCTGAACTGGTTGCCAGCCAATCGCAGGGCACATACAAACTAACAACCATTCGCACGCACAGTCACACCTACGGGCAATTTAGAGTCTTCAATTAATGCATGTTTTTGGGATGTGGGAGGAAACCAGAGTGCCCGGAGAAACTCACGCAGGCACGGGGAGAACATGCAAACTCCACACAGGCGGGGCCAGGGATTGAACTGTGAGGCTGACGCTCTAACCAGTCGGCCGCCGGACCGACTTCAGTTTGCACTAAAATGAATGTCTATCATCTGTCAGCTAACCCACACTTTAACCTGAGTGTGAACCTTTATGGAAACATTACAAATAAAAGAAATAAATTATAAACAGTATGGAGTCAAGCCCTTTGAGCTTAAAAAAAAGGAAAAAAAGGGAGAAAAAAAAGCCATAACAAAAAAAAAGTCACCTCATCAGTGCTTTAATAGTTTCTGACGTGAGAGCGGCGAGTCGGCATGTCATGAGGTTGAGTTCAAAGCAGCTTCAGTGACATCAAAAGGAGTGTTTATGCAAGGGGTTAACGCCCAAATGAAGGTGATTTCATAGTCGTGCTTCTCAAGCACAAATTGGATGTAATATCCCTGGAATATGAGACTAGAGATTACTAGAGCCTCTCTGTTACGAGGGAGAAAGACAGCCTGATGTATTAAAAGCATCATTCATGTAATTGTGTTTGTCTTGAAACCTAGGAAGCGCTCACAAGAAAATGAAACATTTTAATCAGTGACCTAAATTGGGCACCTTATCAAAAATTGACTTTTTTTTAACAGCTTGTATACATATCAGTTCATCCATCACTTATTTGTGTTTGGTGATGTGTCCCTGTGCCACATACGCACAGTGTAGTGTGTGAAGTGTTTGTCAAAAGTGTGTATGTACAACCCCAATTCCAATGAAGTTGGGACGTTGTGTTCAACATAAATAAAAACAGAATACAATGATTTTCAAATCATGTTCAACCTATATTTAATTGAATACACTACAAAGACAAGATATTTAATGTTCAAACTAATAAACTGTTTTTTAGCAAATAATCGTTAGCTTGGAATTTTATGGCTGCAACACGTTCCAAAAAAGCTGGGACAGGTGGCAAAAAAGACTGAGAAAGTTGAGGAATGCTCATCAACCACCTGTTTGGAACATCCCACAGGTGAACAGGCTAATTGGGAATAAGTGGGTGCCATGATTGGGTATAAAAGCAGCTTCCCTGAATTGCTCAGTCATTCACAAGCAAAGCTGGGGCGAGGTTCACCTCTTTGTGAACAAGTGCGTGAGAAAATAGTCCAACAGTTTAAGGACAATGTTCCTCAATGTACAATTGCAAGGAATTTAGGACTTTCATCATCTACGGTCCATAATATCATCATAAGGTTCAGAGAATCTGGAGAAACCACTGCATGTCAGCGGCAAGGTCGAAAACCAACATTGAATGCCCGTGACCTTCGATCCCTCAGGCGGCACTGCATCAAAACCGACATCAATGTGTAAATGGGCTCAGGAACACTTCAGAAAACCAATGTCAGTAAATACTGTTCGGCGTTACATCCATAAGTGCAACTTGAAACTCTACTATGCAAAGCAAAAGCCATTTATCAAACACCGCCGGCTTCTCTGGGCCCGAGCTCTGCTAAGATGGACTGCTGAAAAGTGGAAAAGTGTTCTGTGGTTCAACGAGTCCACATTTCAAATTGTTTTTGGAAATTGTGGATGTCGTGTCCTCCGGACCAAAGAGGAAAAGAACCATCCGGAATGTTATGGACGCAAAGTTCAAAAGCCAGCATCTGTGATGGTATGGGACTGTGTTAGTGCTAATGGCATGGGTATTTACTGAATGTTGTTAAAAGAAAAGCTGATGTAACACCGTGGTAAACATGACCCTGTCCCAGCTTTTTGGGAACGTGTTGCAGCCATAAAATTCTAAGTTTGTGATTATTTGCTAAAAACAATAAGGTTGATCAGTTTGAACATTAAATATCTTAGTAGCCACAGCGCACACTCGCTAGCAAAATGACCACAGCCAGACTAAACTAGAAAAGACTACAGACTAGTCGACTTTCCTTCTCTGGAGTGAGATTTAGAGCTTGATGTCGACTAATCATTAGTTGATGTGTTTTTGGCCTGCTTCAGGAGGCAGAGATGCTTTGCAATAACAGATGAGTGCATTGAGTGAAATGAGTCCGTGAATATAGATTATTGCAAAGCAGTCCCTCTTCCTGTGATTTTTATTTTATTTTTTTCACAGTGGTGCCTTGAGAGACTACTTTAATTCATTCCATGATCACTCTTATAACTCAAAACAGTCGTATCTCAACTCATCTTTCTTCATTGAAATAAATAAAAACTCCATTCATCCGTTCCAGTCTCCTAAAAAAAACAACTAACATTTTTGTAATGTTTTTTTAATCAGAAAAATAGCACATTTCAATGTATAAAAACATATAGTAACAACATATTTAAATGGGATGTAAAGAGTCAAACAATATGTGCCTAATTCATTATAATTAATTTATCGTGGCTCCTTGTGTGTGTAAATTGGCCACCAGGGAGCGGTATAATACAATCATGCAGACACAAACGAATAAGAGTTTCACAACTCCTGTAAGTGACTCTGCTACCTGCGCTTATATTAGTAGTTTTTCGCAGAGAATAAAGAATATATGCCTATAATTATTTTTATATTTTCTTGCTACACATTGATGCACCGTTGATCCTGTCGCTTAAAGAGATATAAAAACGCCACATACTGTTGATGCAATTTGTTAGCTCATGTATGGCGTTTCCCATTATGTGTTAGCATTACGCTATCAGACTTATGCGGTTTTTAAATACACTATGTTTAATTATCTTTGTTTGATGTTGAGTTTGACAGTAATCTTCAACTAGGAGTGCATTTAACAGTTTGAAGCCTCTTTTATGGAGAATTGTTCACAATCTGCCAAACTGCCATTTGTGGTGAAATGAGTTGAGTTTACTGCCACCATACAGCGCTTGCAAGTCAAAGCAAAAAAAAATCCTGGATGACGGCTTGTATTTTGAACAAGTCTGGTCACTCGTATTTCAGGGCAACACTGTATATAAACTACTGTACCGAAAAATATTAATGACGTCATGAGCGGCTAATATACATCGACTTAACTTTCATCACATTAGTATTGACTTGAACAAAAAAAAAAAAACGTGCCTTGACTCAATAAAGGTTGGGAAACTCTGTCTTAATGCAGGCTGTGGAACAGACAGCCTTCTGGGAGTTCAGCGCCGCAACGGTTCTGCCTAACTAATCCTGACCACATGAAATTTCTGTCCAAACAACACACACGCGCAGCCATACCTCCTCATCAGTGTAATCCTCCCTATATGAAATGTTTGTACTTTGTTGGAGTGAGGCTACATTGAGTACACAAGACACACAGAGTGGGATAAGCTGCTGGTCAGAAGTTGACAACACACAGCTGTCAGTGTATATGTTTGTGAATATGTGCGTGCACATTAGTTTGATGGTGGGTGTTCTTTCGTGTCTTTTGTCTCTCCAGGCGGAAGAATGAAAAGTTACTCTTGGGGCTTTGGAGCATCTCGAACAAATCCTCTCTCACCGAGTGGCTGCGGTCCAACTCCTGACACCCGTGTAATGCAATATGGACGCAATCAGGACCCAAAACACACAAGATACAAAAGTGTGCGGGTGTTTTTTTTTTTAGATCCTCAGGTTGTGTTTTCTGTACTGTTGCATGTAGTGAACATTCTAAACATATACCAAGGATAACTGTTATGCATTTTTACATCACTGCAGCTTTAGAGTGCAGAAGTACTACCCACAAAGGGACTGCTTTTGTACCCTTGACATTTAACTTTTACAGCTAGGGAGTTTTACCCTTAGAGGTCTGTGCTACACTGCACGGTTTTACAAGATGAAAGAACACCGCACTGCACGATGTCAAGCGTGTCCGTCATAAATTGACCGAACGATCACACTGTGTGACGAAACGTACATTGAATCCTGGCTGTCGACAGAGAGGATTTCAGGCTTGGATTGTTGTCTCGACTGTGAGACGAAATTTAGCGCTTGCCATAGGGTGAATTGCTTTGTAAAGAAAAGAATAAAAGGAGGAAAAGGAAAGTGTGGTCACAACAACTTGGGATGTCGGCCCGCTAGCATGAACCATAGCTCACCTCTATTTGAGTCCCTTCAAAGACATTTGATGACTCCTTAATCTCTGTTGTGTTTGGTGGTGCTGATGATAGTGGCTGACTGTGGAGATGGTGTTTTTTTTTTTTTGTTTGTTTGTTTGTTTTTTTAAGCTACAATGTCCGAGATGGGCGGCACGGTGGACGACTGGTTAGAGCGTCAGCCTCACAGTTCTGAGGACCAGGGTTCAATCCCCGGCCCCACCTGTGTGGAGTTTGCATGTTCTCCCCGTGCCTGTGTGGGTTTTGTCCGGGCACTCTGGTTTCCTCCCACATCCCAAAAACATGCATGAATTGGAGACTCTAAATTGCCCGTAGGTGTGACTGTGAGTGCGAATGGTTGTTTGTTTGTATGTGCCCTGCGATTGGCTGGCAACCAGTTCAGGGTGTACCCCGCCTCCTGCCCGATGACAGCTGGGATAGGCTCCAGCACGCCCGCGACCCTAGTGAGGAGAAGCGGCTCAGAAAATGGATGGATGGATGGATGGATGTCCGAGATGCTTTCCCACGACTGCAACTTTCGTATGGGACATACGGTTTATAAGAGGTTTGAATCCTCGTTTCCACCAAGTAGTTCAATTTGTGTTTTGAGTTTTTGAGTGTGTTTTGCTGTATCCGTCTGAAGGCATTCCAGAATATCCAACTTGAAGCACCCCACTTGGTGCTAAACATGCTTTTCCAACACATTTGCGGCATTTTAGCGTGTTTGGCAGATGCAGTCCTGGTTGGAGCTCAGGATACACATCTGTGGCTGTTTTTGCACACACAAACAGGCCCTTCCTGGTTCCAAAAAATTACATTTTTCAAACTGTGAGAGCATAAAAGGCAAGAACATGGACAGAAAATACCTTTTTGCATAGTTCCTGTGAATTGCTATAATTTACTGTATAATAGTTATTATTCTTTCACTTGTTTTTTTCTCCTTTAATCACAATGAATAGTAGCCTCATCGTGCAACAGATTCAATACAATCAGAGGACAAAATTCAGCTTGATTGGGACGACGGGTGCACTTTCATCCCCCACCCCTAAAAAAACAAACAAACAAAAAAACCTCCTTTGTACTTTTTCTGCATCGCTCTGGATTTACACCTAATATCTGAGGGCACTGCAATTTCTTAGTTGTTATTCTTCCTTCCTTTCTCTTTTCTTATTACTCAACAGATTGGATGTAATCAGAGAACAGGATGTCTTTGGCCCAATCGGGATTGCTGAGAATTGCTCGGTTCTTTTCTTTTTGTTTTGTTTGAACAATGCGGCGGCATCTCTCGACAGATTACAACTAAAAGAAAAAATGCGTGGCTTGTTCAAGGTAGGTTGTTAATTTTCTTTTGTTTATTTTTTATTTTTTTTAAAGACTGAAAACGCCTGTACTATTCATGCACAGCCTCTTGGGGGGGGGAATCTTTTACATGAATGCATGTACAGTCGTGAGTGACCCACCATAGGATGTTTTTCAAGAGATGAGCCGTTTGCTTGGGGGTGCAAGCAGAAAAGAAAATCTCGATAGAAGCAGTGAACTCAAGTGAACACTCTTGACTCCAAGCAGAAGTTCAGCAGATGGTGAACAATTCTTCAAAAAGAGTCTTGAAGTTGTTTATTGCCCCTCCCGGTTGAAGTTTACAGTCAAATTAAAAATTGAACAAGGAGAATCAAATGTTGTGTATTCAAAACATCCAGACAACTTTGCCTTCAGCTAGGTTAATGCTAACACACTATGTAAATTGCCATAGACACGTTCTAATGAATTCCTCCCCCCAAATATTTTATCAAATGTTTTATCTTTTCATTTTTACCTTGTTAAGGGGAGAGAACAACCCCGAAAAATGCTTGTTGGCGCTTTATTTACACCTATTGAGGAATTTGGGGTTTAAAAATAAATGAATAAATGAATAATTCAGTCTTGTCTCACAGATTAAGCCATGCAAGTCTAAGTATGCAGCGCCTGTACAGTGATACTGCAAAATGGCTCATTAAATCATATAATTGACGTCAATTATCTGCGGAGTTTCGCTTTTCGAGGTCTGGCCCGCTCACTTCACAGTATATGACAAAAAGTATGTTGTTTGTTTTGTTTTTTGTTTTTTTTATTAACTGCAAACTACCTTTACCTAAGAATAGCTAATATGAGTTAGTGGTTTGTGCTCATAATGTCAGCAAACTAAAAATATAGAAAAAAAAAAACTCTGGACACTGTAGACATATTTTTTTGTGAATGTTGATTAATATGTATGTTAATATGTATAAACATGACATTTTAACGTCATTAAATTTGTTTTTGTTTTTATTTTGATTTCCTAATCAGAACATATACAGACTCAAAAGACAAAAAACAAAATTTCCATTGAATTACATGCCGTTTAATTATTACAAAATAAACGTGTTGTCACTTTCAAATTGTTTACTTCAAAATAATGCCTCATGTTCCTGAAGGTGATTTATTTATTGAAGTGCAGTAACCACAGCAGCTTTATTAAAACAAAACAATATTTTTCTGTCGAAAAAAATATTCAATTCATTTGGTGAGCATGTTGGTGCGGCCCTCGACAACAGGTTCAGTTTCCCCACATGACTCCTTCTTAAAACGAATCGGCAAAAAATTGACGCTCCGCCTCGAACTGGACTCGGTGAGAGAGTCGCCACGCAGGGAAGGCGGAGCTCGTGGTTACGTGTGTGCCACACAAAGAGTTGACCGCAGTCCAAAGCCGATTAGCGCTTATCTCTTCTGTGTCATTCTCCCCTCGTCCGCTTGAGGCTTGTCCATGCAGTCACTGAAGTTGTGAGCGAGCGCCATGGATTCCTCCTCGGCGTCTCCGGGCTTGAGGAGCTCCGCGAACGCTCCGCTTCCCACGGCGGGACGACTTTTACGCACGCCTCGGCGCCTCTGAGCTCCAACCCCACGGCGGGGAAACTTCTCCCGCGGAGATGGCCAAGCGTTGAACGAGAAGAAAAGAACAGAACACCCCCCCCCCCACCCCCACCCCCAAAAAAGAAATCTGAGGCGCGTTCACGATGCAGAAGAGCGTGCGTTACAACGAGGGCCACGCGCTCTTCCTGTCGGCGGTGGCGCGTAAAGAGGGCACCAAGCGCGGCTACCTGAGCAAGAAAACAGCCGAGAACAGCCGTTGGCACGACAAGTTCTTCGCCCTCTACCAGAATGTCCTCTTCTACTTCGACAACGAGCAGAGCGCCCGCCCCGCCGGGATTTACCTGTTGGAAGGCTGCACCTGCGAGCGCGCACCCGCGCCCAAAATGTCCACTGCCGGGAAGGAAGCGCTGGAGAAACAGGTGGGACATTTGGCCACAACACCACTCAAACCCTGAATTTGCACACAGTCTAATATTTGTCCAACATACCTGAGGTATCTGGTAAAAGGATGAAACTAGAGTGAACCGTTATGCTCAATCCCACTGCTGCCAAAATGCCCCATCTTCCATAAATCTAGTGGGGAAAAAAAAAAAAAATAATTCAGTCTCCAGAACATGTGGAAAAGCAGTAAGATGGTTCTTTAAATATAAATGGAATTGATCTCTTTCTCACAACTCCACAACTATTATGGTGTAAAAAAGCCATTCCAACAAAACAAAAAAAAGTAAAAGTATGATTGTATACACCCAACAGCCACAATATCAGGTACCCCAAAACTGTGGCAAACACTTTTCCCTTATAAGCACATTCATATTTACGTGTAAATTGCAGTGGTGTAAAATGTACCCGTGTCCCACCGAGAGCTGTTTCTAATATTTTCACTTGTATGAGGGAACCAAAATATTAGAAACATACTGCTGTGGTGGTGAACTGCATCATACCGAGAGCTGTTTCTAATATTTCGGCTACCTTCTCCATCCATCCATCCATTGCCAGTCAAAATATTAGGAACAGCTCTCGGTGTCAGTATTGTGGATGTGGAGGTGTACTGTATCATACTGAGAGCAGTTTCCAATATTGTTATTCTTATACAAGTGCAAATATTAGAAAGTACTTTCGATTGCCTTCTATTCAAAATATTAGAAACAGCTCTCTGTAGGGTCCAGTAGACCATTTGGTACCCTCTTGGATTATCTTTATAAAGATATGAATTGTTGTTTTTGTATCTCATTCGTGTGCCTAATGCTGTGGCTGGTCATTGTATAAAGCTCTTGCCTTCTTATGCCTGTGTAAAGCTGCATAAAAAAAGGGCGGTTGTTGCAGCAGCATCACACTTGGAACATCTCTGCCGTGTCCTCCTCCAAAAGAAGGAGTCAATTGCGCAATGCATTGACTTCCCTCTCCGTGCTGCAGTGTAGCGAGATCCACTCCGTGATGTGGACTTTGAATGTGCTAAATCGTACTGCTAAAGGCGAAAGGGTACACTCTGTTACCACTTGTTTCCGTAAAGCGCAGAATGGGAGACGAGTGGAGCAACACGTTTTTTTGGGAGTTTTGAAAAAAAAAAAAAAAAAAAAAAGACAAATATACTATGCAGTAGGGATGTTTCTGAATCTCATGGTTTGATCGTTATCACATTAACGCACACCGGATGTGAACTCCCACTCACGATGGACCAAGTGACTAAATCAGGATGTTGCACAAGTTTTAATGCAGTTGGTATTGTGAGGCTTTATGACAATCGTAAAGTGCTTACTTTCAGAAATAGCCCCAAATATTCATTTACTTTTCCATCTTTGTTCATTAAAACCTGCCGCCTCAGTCACTTTTTTCCCCCCTCAACTTTATCAGTCATTACAAGGGTAGCTATTGTTTTGGTTATATGGGTAGAGCTGCTGTCAGCCACAGCTCACGCCCAGACACTCACATGCAGATTTGCCGATGTCACACATCACCCCAAAAGGCCCCGCCTCTTAAAGGCACACGCATGCATTTTACACACAGACCATATTTTCTTTATCAGTGGTTTTGGTGTGTGGGGTAAACTTTTTTTTTTTTTTTTTTTTTTTTAAATAACCTATATGGTCTTTATCATGGGAATAAACAGGAATTCATTCTATCTTTCATACTCTTAACACCAACAATAAACACTATTACAATTACTTTCAACCCAAGTGTGTTACATCAACCCCTTCTTACATGGCCTCCGTGGGTCATTGACTTGAATTTCCAGTATACTTTGTGGAAAGATTTGAGGGTTGTGCAAGTGGTGAAATTGCTCATAGGCGAGTATTTTAAAGCATTGAAGTGTACGCTGGATGATGCCCCTGCGTTATTGTTGCGAATCCGCCAATGGGCTTTTATCAGCATTGTGAAATACACTCTAGAGAGTTGAATCATGAAGAAAACTTTCCATTCGCATCAATTGGTAACAGCGCTCTATGTTTAATATTGTGCCCATTGTTTGCAGTGTCATGGCAAAGTCACTGGCTGGTGACCAGTTCAGGGTGTATCCCGCCTCTCGCCCGAAAATTGCTGGGGTAGGCTCCAGCACGCCCGCGACCCTAGTGACGATAAGCGGAACGGAAGATGAATGAATGAATGAATGTTTGCAGTGGTGGTACAACTGCACTGCGCCATTGTTTTGGTTGATATGTCAGAATTAGGGCTGCAGCTCTCAAATATTTTGAGAACAGTCTATCGGTTATCCGAGCGATTAATCGAGCAATTGGATAAACATAGTTTCAAAGCATGTGAGGTGCAGTTATAATTTTTTGGGGGTTGCAAAAACAAAATACATTAGTTTTACCCGATTGTGTTTCATTATAGGAGTGTCAATGCAAAGTGAGCATCTTTTTACCATTTCTGATGCAACTCTTGTATTACATTGTGCCGGCGTACGTCATGTTTTGGTCGGTGATTTGGAGATTCAGTGAGTGTTTTTTGATTGAAATTCATGCTCTTGCTGCCTTTTTACCTACTAACCTCAAGGACATATCCATAAAACATGATCAAACAGATCTGCTTTTATTCTTACTACGCTTGTATGTTGCATAATGTTTTGTGTTTAGATGTCTCTCCCCGTGCCGCACTCTCTCTCCCTCTGGCCTGTCTCACTCTCACACTACAGCTGTGAAACTTAATTAGGGTTATTTTCCGTCTGCCCTAAGCTGCAAGCCTGTGTTCTGCCACACATATTGTACATGCATAGCCATGCACTCAGGAGCAATAAACCAACTCATTACTATCTTTTTTTGTTTTTGTTTGAACGAATGGTGATAGGCAACTTTTTGGGATGTGCTCCCTGTACAGTATGTGTGCATTAAAGTGAAAGAGTGAAGTAACCTGCACTGTATCACACCCCCACAGTGAGCCACAATACAAACGCACGCAGGCTGCTGCCTTCCTCGTTCTGCGCCGTACTCTCACAAAGATACAAACCCTTCAAATCATTTGGAGTGCATCCACACTGGTCTGAATGGTTTCCACAGCGACGGTGCCACTGCTATTTGAACACCAACGTGTTACTTGTGTGCGTATTTGGCTTTGTACGCATACCAAAGTGCACCATCCTCCTGGCATGGTGTATTGATCGCGCAGCTCACCGGGTGACATTTTGTGTTGGTAGATGACTCCCAAGCAATTATTATTCTAATTTTTTTTAATGAAGCATTTTCTGAAATGCCATGCAGTGGAGAAGGCGGGCTGACACACCCAAATTGTAATGCCAATGCTGTAGGTGCGAGCTGTGTCGGAAAAGTTCGAGGACTGCTTTCACAGAAGATATATTTAAAACCCAAACTACAAACAATGAAGTTTCACTTCCAATGTGGGCCAGACGACCAAACAGCACATCGACAAAGAGATCCTGCAGCATTTAGCCAACTTTCACCTCGTTTTTCTCATGAGCGTTTGATCGCGGGAGTTGTCTACACACCGATGGGAATGGGTACCTTTCACATTTGAACCAGTACGGTACCGATTCCCGATATATACACTTTACACTGTGAGGCAAAAAAAGATTGGAGAAAAAAAATCAATCAATGATCGATTAATTGACTTTGACTTGACTTTCATCACATTACAGTCGTCAACAAAAACAATTGTTCAGCCCCCACCACGTACTGTATCTCTTATGGCATATATCATTATATTTTGCAACACTATGGACGAATCATTGCCTGGCAGCCATATAGAATGCAGTAACAATAAGAGTTGTGCATGCAATCTTCAAAAACAGACTCACACAGCGGGTGATAATGCTCTGGGGCATTGAGCCTCTGCAGTGTGGAGTGATGTTATTGTTATTGCTCGCATCTGTGATAGCCACACATGGAAGAGGTGGCACACCCCACGGGGTCTTCATGTCGTATATTGTAGTGTCAGCTATTAGGATCGTCAAGCGTCTGTGCTGAGCTAATAAGCCCACACAAAGGCAAAACAAACATAGTAAAGAAGATTTACAGTGTATTTAGGCACTTCTGTTGTTACACTGTAAGAGAAAAATCTTCTATGTGAAATTTATGGCCGGCAGACTGTATGCCTACAATCCTCCTGCAAGTGATAGACAAACATCGCAAGAGTAAAACATGTTTCAGATGTGGGAAAATGCTTCATAAAACATTTAATGAGCATAAACACAGGGGCTTCATTACCATATACATACAAGGTGCTCAAATATGCTGTGTTTACTTTATGTGGTAGCCTGGTGTAGAATGTGCAGGTGGACAACGTCATACCGAATGCCCTTGCTCATATTTAGGTTTGCTTATTTAGTTAGCTACATGCGAGGCTCAACATATTAGAAACAGCTCTCAGATAGATAGATAGATAGATAGATAGATAGTGTGGTGACCCACAAGAGGGAGACATTCACCAGGGGTGTGTATCTTCAAGGGAGGGGCAGGAGGGTAAAGGGAGTGGTTGGCTTCAAAAGGAGTGGTTGGCTGTTTGAAGTGAAAACACTCAGTTTGTATGTGGAGGGTAAAGTGACATGACTGGTTCTCGTCTGCTCATCTTATTTACCTAATCTCCATGATAGGTAGGTAGGTAGATATGTACATTGATTGATAGGATAGGATGTTATTGTCAGATCTCAAATATGCGAGAAATTTGCTTCACAAGAGGCCACTTTTACTAAATCAATTCACAAGAACACAAATCAAACAGACAAAACAGCTTCTTTGATGTATGAAGCGGTTGTAGTTGAAAGAGGAGGTTTGCAGTATTCCAATTGACGACTCTAAATTGTCCGTAGGTGTGAATGTGAGTGCGAATAGTTGTTTGTTAATATGTGCCCTTCGATTGGCTGGCAACCAGTTCAGGGTGTGCTGCGCCTCCTGCCCGATGATAGCTGGGATAGGCTCCAGCGCTCCTGCAACCCTTGTGAGGATAAACGGCTCAGAAAATGGATGGATGGATGAATGGTACGTCTACATATGTATATAAAAAAGTTGGAATTTGTTGGCCCTGTGGGAGCCCAGCAGGGGTTGAGACAAGAAAAGCGGATAATGAGAATGAGAAGGGCAGATTGGGAGTGGGATCCAGAAGACTGGTGGGTGGGGAAAACAACAGTGAACAGTCACTCAGGGAGTCCAAACATTTTTACAAATTACTTGAATTGTGCCTCTAATTTGTGGAACACTGTTAATGGTCGGCGGGTGCTGTGTTGGAAATGAGATGTATGGAGGTGAGATGAGAACAGGGTAGTATTTGTGTGGAAGAACATCAATGTAACATGTATGGAAATTCATGAGACTCAATCAGCTTTCTAACTGCCATTTGATTTTTATTTGTGCTTTTAGCGCATAAATCTGTAACGTGCCAAATTCACAGGGGTCCTCATGTTCAACAACATATTTTTCAATTTAATTAAGGCAATACATCTCAATGTTTTTTTTATTTATTTTGAAAGTAGTTTAACATTTTTAACACTGAAAGAAAATGCAGGTCTAGTATATTTAAGCAATATCACACGGGAGGGAATGACGACGTTGACGGCCGAATCACACCTGAGATGATGTGCAGTACGACATCACGACCTCCAAACTTTCCGCAACAGTTTTACAAGCGCCATTTATGAGTTACCACTCATAAGCGACAACAAATTATGACTTGTTTACTGTATTGTAACAGTTTTGCGGCTTTGCCAACACATATTGGCCGAGGAGTTAGCAGTTAGCAGGACATGCTAACTAGCAAAGTGTCAGCGCTAACATTCCAGTCCCAGTGTTTTTAAAAAAAAAAATTTTTTTTTTTACTGTATATCATCACTCATGCACTGAATCTTGTCCAGTCAAATTGCTTTGTGGGCACTAACTGTTGTTTAACATTAATTAAAATATTATGATGATTTCAAAAAGTCGCTGAGGGTGTCGTTGTACATTCGCCTGACTTCCGTGCAGACCACTCAGTGACGGTGTGAATGAAAATCCAGGGCGGAGTCTTCCTTTCGCCCGACCCTCAACAGGGTAGTTTGCAGTGATGTGGAAGTGCATTGCAACATACTGAAAAACTAGTTCAAAATATTTGATGCTCATATTTGACTGTGTAATTGTAATTCAGGTAACAGGAAGTCAAGCGATGCACACGATCCATACGAAAGCATCAGACATTGCTTTTACTCTACCTGCTGCAAGAGATTTTTTTGTCAAATTCAATAACGCCACGTCACCTGGAGGCACGCATGGCTTTCCTCCTCTGTACAAAACCAATTTCACACTTGTAATATATTCATGCATTGTGTTATTTGAATATTCCAAGTTCAAAGTCTGGTTAAACATGAAACAACACGCATAATACTGTTATGGAAAATGCAGTGTCATGAGATCTGTTTCCAGACAGGCATATCATGCATGCATGGTGTTTATTGTGGCTTTGATATATGTTGTGTCTTTTTTTCTAGGGTCAGAGCAACAGGCAGTGTAAAGGCCCACTTTGGACAAACGCGTTGCCTGAAAACTCATCATTTTCTGCAAGCACATGTAGCCTGGTGAACATGTATATTCATTTAGGGGCTCCAAACACGAACCCCCACAACTCATTCAGTAGCGTTCCTTGAAAAAAAAAAAAATTGGTCCCCTTCACCAGTGTCACCAATCAACACTAAATTTGGTGGACATGCCTATCATAACCAGACGCACACAAAAAATCACAGAGGTCCGTGGCTGAAATTGAATTTAATGAACTACGAATCTGCTTTCTTTTTCCAGGAAGTTGTAGGCTCTTCTTCTTCTGTCTCATCATTTGGCTTTTTCCCCTTTGTTTAAGAAGTTCTCCAAAGATATTTGTTTTGCTATCCTGTGTCCTTACTTTTTTACTACCTTATCAAATGATGATATGTACAGACGCACAGCTGGCTGTACCTGATTTTCTTTGAGTCCAAAAATTCAAAGTCATTTTCTATTATTGTGCTCATTCTCTGCCTTTCCTTTTTCATTTCACCTCAATACCAGCAGACAGTGACCCTCTCTTTCTAAATTTGACACGCCACAGTATTTACAGCCCTGCCAAATTTGAATGATTTTTTTTAAAAAAATGCCAAGTTTATTAAAATGAGGTTTCACAATCATGAAAAATCAATCTGTTGTCTCTGCTCTCAAACACTCTGAGCACGTCCGCTGAATGTGTGAAAAAACGCCCGGCTAAAAAATGGTGTTAATTTGTCTAGCGAATTTCTTAAGCCTACATCATAAATTTTTTCAGTATATACTGTATACTTAAAAGATCCACTGTGACTGAATCCACAAAATCAGAAAGTAAAGTTCTCGAACAAAATGGGAACAAGTGGTGGAACTGTCCATGTATAGTATGACGCACAAATCATGTGTCCTCCACTTATTACAGATAGCAAAGCAGACGGCATGTTCGCGTCATTGGTGTGTATTCCAGTCGCCCGACGTCACAGGAGCGAACCTGTCATGTCTGCTTCTACATATTCATAACAGATAAATACTTCTGGACCCCCCTCCTCCCTAATGAATGCATCATCACAGTTCCATCGCTCATTCTTTAACCTTTAATTACAAAAATAGGTGTTTCCTCCAAAACTTGGAAATGCTTCCTATTCAATCCTTGTGCACAGTCATTTGGGAATATTACAATTAGCCGCCCCTCATTGTGCAGGACTCATTTCCCTCGTGTTCTTTGAGAGCGGCTCCTCGGGATTTGGATTCCGGTGAGCGAGTGGGCGCTTTGAATACTTCCTAGTGCTTCTTTGTTTCTCCAAGCCCCGTGTCTGTATTTGTCTACATGGAATTTCTTACAGTACAGTGGAAGCCTTGAGGGATTAGGAGGGTACATTGGAGCCGATATGATGGGAGAGTGAGCATGTGAGTGATTCCGAAATGACTCTGCTGAGAAGATGAGTGTGTATGCGGGAGAAAGAGAGCGTGTGGGAACGCTGTTAAGGAGCAGTACCTGTCTCATATTTAAATGATATGGAGTGTTAATGAGATTCAAAATATCAGCAACTGCTGTCAGTATGACGCAGTGGCAAACCAATTATTGTACAAACACAACAATAAACATTGTGTTAAATATACTGGTTCACCTACAGTGTCAATCAAAACAGAATTCTTATATTAATGGATCTCATTAGGTCAGGGGTCACCAACCTTTTTGAAACTGAGAGCTACTTCTTTTGGTACTAATGCGGAGCGCTACCAGTTTGTTATACACTTGAAACTACCCTTATAATTAATGATACACTTTTATTCAAAGTCACTGATCATGTTAATGATTTCTCACAATAATTATCAACAATCATATAAAAAGGTAGGAAACAGATCAATATTAGTACTTCATTTCTATAAATCTCTACAAGTGTTTACATTTTCAAATGATCACTTCTACAACATTCCTAGGAAATCACAATGTCCCATCACTAGTGAGCTATTTTTAGAACTGGCTCATGGGCTACTCATATGATCTTTGGGAGCTACACCATGTTGGTAACCCCTGCAGTAGATTGTGTACCTAATGATGATAATAATAATAATCCATTTACATTACTGATGTACATGTTACTGTATGTAAATACATTGGAATAGAAGTTCTTTAGTAGCCCTCTTCTGGCTGATACCTTTAAAAATGTGATCCGATTGATGCCTTTTGTAAACCAAAATTTTAATTCCAGTAATTGATGTTTTACCATAATCATGCTAATAATAATAATAAAACCATTAGAAAAAAATAACCCAAGTAAATGAAGTAAATTCTGGACTACCTTGATGAGTATTTGGAATTTTCATTTTACGTCATTTTATTTCTGAGCAGGTAATTACTGAGGACAATTTTTTTTAAATTTGATTTTCATTAGTAAATTATTTTATTACAGGTTATTAAGAATTATAATTTATTTAATAAAACCTTATTATTAGCATCACTGTTATTGTTTTTTTTAATTTCAGTATCTTCATTTTTTTTATGTTACCATTTTTTCCCGGCATTTTATAGGGAGTTGTCAACTTCCATCCATCAATTTTCTATACCTTATCTTATCCACATTGGGCTCCTGGGTGTACTGGAGCCTAATCCCAGCTGACTTTGAGCGAGACGCAGCGTACGCCCTGAACTGGTCGCAAGCCAATCGCAGGGGAGTCGTCAACTTTCTACATCCCAATGTGTCATGTTCTACTGACTGTTTGTGTGTTTACATAATTTTATTTGCTGTAAACACAAACTTCTCTTTCCTTCTTGTTCCTGAACTTGTGAGATGGATCAATTAAAAAAAAAAAAGAAAGAGGCATCACGGCCGACAGCGGGAACGCAAAACCCGGGCAGAAGAGTCCGATATGGCGTTGCCATGGAAACACTACCCTGTTAGACACAATTGAGAAACATGCACACGCTAAAGAAATATTACGTAACAGCTCTTTCTTCACTCCATCTCTGGATCCCTCGGTGCCTCTCTGTCAAAGGCTGTTACAGCACGGATTAGCGTTGATGTAATAATGTCCCGACAGCCAGTGACTCAAAGTGACAGGTGCTTTTAAAAGAATACAAATAGATAAAGCTTGAATATGAGGAAGGAGATGGTGATGTTTTTATTTTTTTGGAATTTTTTAGTTTTTGGTCCCGATAACCTCGGTGACTCCAGCCCATCTCTCTAGCGCTGGAGCCTGTCCATCCTCCTGGGGGGCAAATGTGTGTGCCTCCTCTGGACTCCGTGTGCTTCACTGAATCCTCACTGAGACACAAAGGGATGAAAACATGAGGGGATGCTGAGATGGGGGGGGGGGGGGGGGGGAGGGGGGAGGAGTGGGTTTGGAGAGGAGGCAGAGTGGGATGAGAGGTGAAGTGCAAAGAGAGAGGAAGGGAAGAGAAGAGAACGACCCCACGAGTCCACTCAGTGCTCTCAGTCTTGTGTGTGTTTTTGCCCAGCTAAGAATAGCAGCTCTTGTGCTAACCCAGTGCCCCAGGACATGGCTATTTGAATAAAAGCTTCTATCACTTCACACAATGCTTGTGCTGTTCTCAAGGTGAGTGCATGTGTTGGCGTGTGTCTGTGCATCAAGTTTACATTTTAAAGACTAGGAACACGAGGGAGAGGGGGCTAATTAATTTTAAAGGAAACATACAGAGTGTCCAGTCGCTCTGTACAATTTGAATAATATATTATAATAATAAGTAGTGGTCGGACTCGCACCGTAAAGCCCCAATTGCTATTCATATAGATAGTAATGAATGACAAGCAAGTCACAATCGAATTGTTCCTCCTTGTACTATTCCAAAATAACAGTCCAACAAATGAAAAATCCAATTGATTCTTCAAAAACTGTTTGTTGAACTGGTAAGAGAGTATGCTAGCACGTTTTGACTGACGCGTTCTAGCTGCTTTTTCTTTTTAGGTTAAAATGGCTTACATAAACCAGGATCCCTCGCTGTACCTTGGCCAATGGGCGAATCCCGTGTCTGTTTTGCGGACGTCTGTGCCATAAATCCTCGCGGACCGGACTAAACTACTGCCTTTCCAGCTAGCCTGCTGCTACTTAGCTTGCTGGCTACCTAGCTTCACGCTGTGTTGGATCAACTTTCTCCCATTAAATCTGCGCTGTGATGCGATCGCCTTCTCCAGCAATGGCTCCTTTTTGGCTTCCATTGTGGCGCTTTGTTATCGTTATCGGTTAAACGCAAGCCTCCTTCTGCTGAGCTCTTTTTTTTTTTTTTTTTTTTAAAGAAAATGTAAACAAACTTTATTGAGATCTCGGTGAAGCTACAATGCATGCACGTGCAGAAGCAATGTGCACTAAGTCAAAATGGCGATGCTTGTCGGCAGCATTGCAGCGCTTGTTAAAATAAAGTAAGAAGTATTTTATGCTTTGTCTCGTTTTGATTCGAATGTGAAAATTTTGATTCGGGATTCATGTTTTCATTGGGATTTGCGAGTCAATCCAATTTACCACTGACTTGTTCGTAGCAGTAACAATAACCAATTGATTAGATATAGAATAATTTGTTCAGTAGAATCAGTGGCGCTTAATGTTTTTAATCAAACGGTGAACCTTCCCAATTCACCGCAGATTATATGCTCCAGACCCACCTGCTATAGGTGATATAGAGAGGCCATTGAAAAAAGTATTAATCAAATACATTGTAGATGTATTTGAACAAAAAAAAACAACAACAAAAAAATGCAAGCACAATAGGAATAAACAATGCTACGAATGTCCCGATCACCTTTTTTATTGCATCCGAGTCGAGTCACTTGATTTTGAGTATCTGTCGATACCAAGTCCGATCCAATACCTTGACAATGCATTAACACTATACTGTAGATTTCAATTTTAACATACTGTAGTATGCAAGATTCCTATATTTGATTTCTTCCCTAGTAAATGATACATTTACCGTACATCGTTATGTAAAAGCGTGTGTGGTGGCAGGTGGTTGAATGCTCGACTCAGCTCATCTACAAACAACACAACTGATTAATTGCCTCGACAAATGCAACCAGTAGGGCAGAGGTTTGTCACAAAATAATTCACTTTTTTGCCCAGTTCCAGTCAGAACTCATGCTTCTGATTGCTGAAACCTACCATAATGCTGAATATATGTTATTGTCGTTTTATGTCTGTTGAAGCCGTCTTCACCCCATAAGGCCTCTCGTTCTTTTTTTTTTTTTTTTTTTGAATGAATCTCAGCTGTGAAAGTGTGAATAGCGAATCCAGTGAAAGGCAATGACTCAATATGTCTGTAGCTTATGCGCCGATTATTGCTAAAATCGAGGAGAGCATTTGCGAGTGTCATGTGTTTGACAAGCTCCTCTCGTTCCTTCATTTGCACCTGCAGCACTACTTCCTCGTGGTGTTCGGCCATGATGGACAGAAGCCTCTGGAGCTGCGGACGGAGGAGGAAGTCGAGTGCGACCAATGGGTGGAGGCAATTCAGCAGGCCAGGTACACAATGACACAGCAGCCGAATCTCTAAATACATTTAATGGATCTTACAAGTCTATCCCGCCAAGGTTCACATTGATCTAATTGTTGGTGGTACAAAAAAACCAAAAAAACAGCATCAACCAGCATCATTTGAGGAAAAACTATGTCACCTCGAGTTGTGGTTTAGATGATGAAAGCGATGTGTTAATAAATGCTCTGAAGTCTGAAATATCCGACAACGTCACACCTTGAAACGTTGTGATACAATAACAAAATGTCAGATGATCACAATACGATAGTATTAGTTTTGTATTGCGATATTGTTGTGTGATATCAGATTACTTCATCTCAGTGAAGTCTGAATAGCGTCCGTCTTCTCAGTTTTCTGGAATGCAGCCTTGTGTGCACTGGTGAGATTAGCATGGAATGTGTCATTGCAGCAGTTTTACCAGAGCAGGACAACATGTTTTCATTAAAAGAAGAGCAAAGAACAGTACAAAGGACTTTTAGACTATTGATGAAGTTGATTTCACTCTTCTGACTGACCTCAGCAGGAAAAAGTGACTGCTCGTCAAGCAACCACAAATGATACTTTACCCCTCCTTTACCCATTCACCTTCCACATTGTTTGCAGATTTACTAGGGTTGAACAACATCATTTCAGAGTTTGACAGCATCTACTTAACCAGACTTTGGTGCTTAGGTGCCACTGTGGTAATATACCTCGAGTTCTTGGATTTTGGGGGGTGTTGAGGCGTAAGCAAGAAAACGGTAATGATAGCTTTCGGCCATGTCGCTCGGTGTGCGGTGGGCCTAAATAGCTTGCATTTGCGCCGGTTCACCGCTGATGCGAGTGAAGGGCGTTCAAGTTTTTATATAGTGGAGGAAGACTCATGCCGGACACCCAAGTGCGCCACTGGCCATTAATAGCAACGCGCCAAACACTGAAGTGGTGCAAAACAGTTTGTTGCTATATCTGCACAATTGAGTACTACATAGTTCTCAGACCTTGCACACATTTTCAGCAATTACCTTCAAATATGTACTGTATTATGTATTCAGAAACAAACATCCAACTTCATGTTTCGCTGGAGACCTTTGAGCTAGGACTGGCTGACTCCAAAGAAGAAGACTTGTAAGATTAAAATAGATATACAGTGTGAGAATGATAAATAGCAGCAAAGAGCGGTATGCGTCAGACTATGCGAACGGAATTACGGCAAACATATCAAGGCCGAGTACTTCACAGGGGGTCTGTGAGTGGTGTCCCCCTTAAGAACGCCATTCATTAACTCAAGAACATTTAACATCCACCTGTCTGGTGAACTGTAAATTAAATACTGACATTTTTTAAAATTAGAAACCACATGGTGCAAAACCATTAGAGTGATGAAATATGTTTGAGAGAAAAAAGTTATTTTTGTATCGTTCAGAAGAAAGTTCTTCGGACAAATACAAACTCAGTTAGCTAATTGTGTTTGAAAAACAAATACTGCATAGGGAAATAAAGCTAAGCAAAACATCCGATGTTAGGATGTTGCCGTGACCGCAACTGAAGTACGGCGTACTTCACTTCAGTTTATTTCATATCATCCGTATTAGAGGTGCAAAAATGGATCGATTAATCGTCAACTAACCTGCAGCTTCTCAACATGAATTATTCTCAGTTTTCTGTAGACCTCCATGAAAGAACACTGATTATTATAATCAAAATTTGCAAGACATTTGCAAACCTCTGCTTTTACTTTGGAAAACAATTATGAACATTTTTGCCTATTTTCTGACGTTACGATTAGCCAAACCAGTAACTGAATCATATAATCAATATACATTTTTGCATTTTCTGGATTGTCAATTTGTTTTTGACTAAATGGATTAAAAAAAAATCTGATTCATCATTTAATCCAAAAAAATTATCGACAGATTAATCAATTATTAAAATAATTGTTTGCAGCACTAATCTGTATGTTTCGGGACATTATTGCTTGTACAGTATTATACTCAGTCACAGTTTGCCGCTCATGCTGACATTTCTTCAACATCATTTATTAAAAGGACAACTGCTCCCCTTTCAGTTATTCTGACATCATTATCGAGCGAGAGGTGCTGATGCAGAAGTACATCCACCTGGTGCAGATAGTGGAGACTGAGAAGGTGGCGGCCAATCAGCTACGCACACAACTGGAGGACCAGGACACCGAGATCGAGAGACTGAAAGCGGAGGTATCTGGCAACACACGAGAGACACTTTATTAGGTACACCTGTGGAATTTGTTCAGATCTAATACAAGAGTTGCTATCACTCATAATTCCTTTACAAAGGAAATAATGTTCAGTTTAGATTGACACTGTCTGAGAGACATTCATTTTTGTAGTATTTTGTTTGTAGATTATAGTACGAGTGACCCGATTTCCGAGATATGAGCAGTCATTCTGCTGACTTGTTGTTTTGACTTGCGAGCGTAAACTTGAGATATGAGGTCCGTATGGTGGAAGTGAACTTACCGTAATTTCTCGTGTATAATACACACCCATGTATAGTACGCACCCCCAAAGTTGACCTCAAAATTCTGGAAAACCCTTCTACCAATGTATAATGCATTTTTACAATGCATGATTTTGCTTCTACCCATATGATCAAAACATGAAGTATTATCTGTATTTTGTTAGTTTTTTCAAATAATTATTCTGAAGTTAAGCACTTCATTTGAACACATAATACTTTATTTTCATTTAATTTCTCTTATTTTGAAATTCACAGCTCTACTTTTATTTAGTAAATGAGAAAACACACAGGCGTGCTCATACATTTGATTACCCAGGCAGAATTTGTAAGATGGGTACAATTCTTTAAAGAAATCTTGAAGGGCCCGGCGAAACACATTTAATTTTATTTTAAAGGGATTCAAATTAAATTGTGAAGCATTTCAGAAAAGCATTATCATTAAACAAAACATAACCATAAAGAAATTAATGATGGTTGTTGATCAGTCATCAGTCGTATTTAAAAACACAATAAAAAATTTACAAATTCAGCCAGGGTATGTAAACTGAGTACAACTGTACATATATATGCAGTTACACTTCCCGTCATATTGGAATGAAAGTCTAGGCTACACTTTTTTCATAACCTCTAGGTGGCGGTGGCATACTAGAATGAAAGTGTACACCTTTCTCATAACCACGAGGTGACGGTGGCATATTGGAAAGAAAGTGTACACCTTTCTCATAACCTCTAGATGGCGGCATAGATTTATAAAACTTGTGTTGTTGTTTTTTTCCATTTTCCCCTATACTTATATATAATGCGCACGATTGACTTTTAACAATTTTTGGGGGGAAAAAATGCGCATTATACGCAAGAAATTATGGTAACTCACTTCACAATAAGCAGCACTTTGGTAAATAGTGAACGATTATTTAAAAAAAAAAGTATAATAACCACAATGAGCACATTAAATACAATTATAATCCCTTCTGATAGTGAACAGTATTATCTTTGTAAATGTACAATTATTACAAAGACACACGCACACACACGCACACACACACACGCACACACACACACGCACACAAACCCATGCAGGCTTTAGTGAACTTTGCTACGTTGTGAATCTTGATTGACTCTTGTTACATAAACACCCAACCACAGGAAATTATTGTTTTAAAGAAAAATCCATAGTGATGATTTCTCCTCAAGTAAAGAGTAAATAAGCGTATGGTGGCATTGTCATGAATGGTCAGTTCTGATAAAACTGCTGCTGTTGCTGTTGCTACGCAGATTTTGTGGGTTACGGTCATTTGTTTCCACAAACTCAATGGTTAAAAACAAGTTACTTGGCACCAATATGCCACAAAGCAATACATTTATATTATGCAGGGCTTCAGTCTGAGCACAAAAGCTGAATAACAGGGGATAGGATAAACAAAGATATGTTGGTAGTTAATAAATAATAATTTTCAAACAAATTAATTGAAATTGAACAATTTCCCGCAGCACCCCTAATGTTCTCTCATGGCACATGCGTCTCGATTCTAAATTGTCCGTCAGTGTGAATTTGCCTCACTTGCCCCTAATGGAACATCACCGCTGATTCTTGCTTATCCAGCTGGCTCATGTAAGTCATGGTTGTACAATATTCTTGTCCAGGTGAAAGATTATACCATAATGTGCGTTATAATGTAATGCTGTGTAGAATTGCTGTCAACATGCTGGAAGTTTTGGGCGAAGCAGCAATTGGCCCCAAAGGGAACCGGCAGTTATCATCTCCATAACTCACACCTCCAACGCCATGTGGTATTGTGCCTTGATAATTTGGTGTTATCTCGCCATGATCCTTTGCATGATCATCAAAATGCTAACGAAATACTTTTTTTTTTTTTTTCTCCTCTAAGGGAACATCTGCTCGTGCAATGGGGCCTCACATTAAAAAACATCATTTGAGAGCCAGTGTACAGCCGGCAATCCATCTCATTAAAAACACATTCTTGCTTGCGTGTGGGTGCGTGTGTGTGTTTGTGTGTGCGTGTGTGTGTGTGTGTGAGGTGCTATGTGTTTATGAATAATTAAACCAGCTAGCCTCTGTAACTATCAACAGTTGGCAGCCTCCTCTTTGCACCCATTTGCATGCTGCCACTGCGAGTGTGTCAGGTTGTTAGCTTATGAAGTTTAGTTTCATGCAAAAAGGCTGTAAGGCAAAACAACCAATGTTACACACAGAAGCAGGTGCTGAGAAAAAAAAAACAACAACAAAAGCTTTTAGCTGCTCTAAAAAAAAAGGAATCATTTACAATTACCACACGAAATCTGTTGTTCTCAGTTCTTTGCAAGCGTCAATTTGCTTGGCCTCTGCTTGGAAATGTCCCGTTTTTAAAATGCTACAGACAGAAGAGGTCTGAACACAAGTCTTTAAAATGCCTTTGACACTTTGCTGCCAGTCAAAGAACAATTACGGAGACTGATGATGATTTCCTTCACTTTGCTTGGTCCCCCAAAAGAAATGCAATAAAATAACATCCATGCCAAACCACGAGTATGCTGGGGTCCATTGTATTCATGTGTGTTTTTATTCCAATTATATGATTTGTGTTTGCAGATCATTGCTCTTAACAAAACCAAGGAGCGTATGAGGCCTTACCACGTCAACCATGAAACAGAAGATCCGGACATCAAAAAGATCAAGAAGGTAAGTGTTTTCTTTTATACGTAGTTTTACGTCTTCATCATTCAAGCTGCTCCAAGTTAACTTCTATGTGTGATTGTATTATTTCAGGTGCAGAGTTTCATGCGGGGCTGGCTCTGTCGCAGGAAGTGGAAGATCATCGTGCAGGACTACATCTGCTCTCCTCACGCCGAGAGCATGAGAAAGAGGAACCAGATTGTCTTTAACATGGTGGAAGCAGAGACAGAGTATGCATGGGGATGTTGAAAAGCTTTGTGGTGCAACATTCACTTGCGAGACTCTCTGCTAATTAAGAAAAATGTTATCGTGCACTGTATTTCCTAGAATTCTGTATTCCGGTGTCCAACAGACGCCGTGCCTCAATTAATTGTCCGTGGTACACATTTGAATAATTAAACAACACTGCTCACATGGATACCTCCTTTCTTCATTCAAGAAAGTACTAAAAATCTAAATATATTATATTGTTCAATAATAGTGACAAAATGTGTTTTCAAGTCTGCTATCTTAATGCTAACATCCAATGTGAAACGCCATAGACAGGCTGTGGGAACAGCTAACATTTAAATGGAAAAAATATGCTACTGTTCTACAGTGAACGGATGTCCTCTTACTCTAACTTGCATAAGTCTAAATTCAGACTTGCCTGTACATACTGTACAAACTCAGCAAAAACGATTGCTAAAAATTCCACCATGTAATGGGGGCATGAACGATGAACCGCGATATAGGAGGGCAACACTATACAGAACATTGCGCAGATGTGTGCAGATACATTTTTCCCTAATAAGCTTGTTTTTGTGTACCTTCACTGGATGGCAGGTATGTCCAACAGCTCTACATCCTGGTCAACTGTTTCCTCAGGCCTCTGAGGATGGCTGCCAGTTCCAAGAAGCCCCCCATCAGCCACGACGACGTCAGCAGCATATTCCTGAACAGGTGCCCGCTGACAAACGGACAGATTTGGCTTTTAATCAAACGGCAGACGTGTTAATTATGCAAACCAAACTGACAAAAGCGGCGTGAACGCTGTGTTGCGTTACAGTGAGACCATCATGTTCCTACATGAGATTTTCCACCAAGGTTTGAAGGCCAGGATCGCCAACTGGCCCACTCTGGTGCTGGGTAAGCTGTTGATTGACCTCACACACACACACACACACACACACACACACACACACACATTGCGCTGACAGACAATAAGCAGCAAGGCCCCAAGGCATCGCCGTGTTTTCACCTGTGAAAACAGAAGGCCGTGTTCAGATTAGCATCGCCAAGGCAACACTCCACCGATATGCAGTACACGGCAGCAAATTACTTGTGACAAATCAATCAAAAGAAGTGAAGGCTCCGTTGTTTAAACATTTAAGTTATGCCCCACATGTATTGTAGCATCATGATAAGGAATTAGATTAATTTTGTCAGCGATATTGCGTAATTAAATCAGAGGTGCAGCCATTTGATTTAAATACATGTGTCCAGTGCCTTAAGTGTATTAGGAAAGTAAGTGCACGTGATATTCAAGTGTTTTATTTTATTTTTTCAAATAAATCAGAAGATATTGTGATATATTTACCCTCATTTTGTTGTTACTGGGTATTGGGTGTACACTGCATAAAAAAAAATAATAATAATAAAAAAAGAATGTTCGGGCTTGCATGGGTTTTCTCCGAGTACTTCCTCCCACACTGCAAAAACATGCATGTTAGGTTCACTGAAGAGCGGATTATCCACACGTGTGACTGTAGTAAGTGTGAGTGTGAATGCTCGTTCTATGTGCTTTGTAACTGACTTAGCGACCAGTCCAGGGTGCACCCCGCCTCTCACTTAAAGTCAGCTGCGATAGGCTCCAGCTCATCTGCTAGTAAAAAAAAAAATGAAATTACAGGGATTTGTTACATTATACATTATAAATGTTTGAAACTAATTGGTGAAAATGTGCAAAGACTGAGTACTATGTTATACTCAGTTGTGGAGATACAGCATTAAACAGTTTTTTACCATTTCAGTTTTTCTGATTTTTTTGGGGGGTGGGGGGGGCATGGCACGGCTAAAACGGCATGAGTGACCCCTCTACAATATAAGAACTTGAGTGCCTCTGTTCGCAATAGTACATTGCGACGTGCGGTTAGCTAGCTAGCTATGCCTCCACCCTGAAAATACATTTTTGGATAGTCTGGTGACGTGGCCGCTTTAGAATGCCTCATTGTCAGCCGGTAGTGCGCACGTCACACAGAGGCAGCATCGCTTTTTTTTTTTTTTCCAAGTCAGACTTGACAGCCAGTTTGTGGACCGGGGCTTCATGCTAACGTGGTCGCTTTAGAGTGCCTCGTTGTTGGCCATAATTGCATGCACATCATGGAGAGATGGTGGAAGACATTTCTTTTCACATTACAAGGACCTAAAGACTTGTATGGGCTGTCTATAGTACATTTGGAAAGTAACTGCATGTGATATTTAAGTGTTTTATTTTTAATGCATTTGCACTGACGGTGTAGTGGTACACTCGCCTGACATGGGTACAGGCACCATGGGTTCAGTTCCCACTTAGTGACGGTGTCACCATGGCAAAGCCTGACGGTGGAGTCAATGCTTAAACACTTGTTGGTTCCAGTGACTCACTGATCTTGAAACAAGTGCTTCACCACTTTAGAAATGATGTAACTGAGACGATAACTTTGGTTCACACCCACCACTGTGATCCACAACATAAAATCATACACTCTGCTGTACAGTAGTGCCGTAGCTAGGTAGGTCGAGGTATACATTATATTGATACCTGTAGATGGATGGATGGATGGATAATGGATAGCGACAGAGCAAATAAACATTCACAAACAAGTGTAATAAATCATTTTATAGTAGACAAATAGATCAAATATGTCAAAAGGTGGAACTAGTAGAGTCATTCATTATAATGCCAAGCTGATTGTCTGTCTTGTTTCCAGCCGACCTCTTTGACATCCTGCTGCCCATGCTGAACATCTATCAGGAGTTTGTGAGGAACCATCAGTACAGCCTGCAGGTTCTGGCCAACTGTAAGCAGAACAGAGACTTCGACAAGCTGCTCAAACAATACGAGTCCAACGCCGCCTGCGAGGGGAGGATGCTCGAGACCTTCCTCACGTACCCCATGTTCCAGGTCGGTTCACAGACGGACAGGTTGTTGGCGTGACAAGTTAGTAGTAGGATTTTGTATTAAAAATCCTGCAAAAAGAAAACAAAACATGCATATCTGGGTATTTTAGTATAGAATAGCAACATTTGGTGTTGTTTACTTTACTCTAAACATAACATGACTCCTTACTTCCATTTGCACTGCAAAATTGAGTATTGTTAATTATAGCTTTTATATTATGTATTTTTCTATTCTAACTGTATTTCAAACTTGGAGTTGCTCCCAAATTTTGTTGTGTCTGCATCACACATAACAATAAAGGCTTTCTAGAGTGAAATAACATTTTTTTTTGAATTTCGATGATTACAATGAAAACCCACAATTCACAATCTCAATAGATGGATAGATAGATAGATAAAAAGATAGACAAAGAATAGATTAAATAGATTAAGAAGAAAAAAACTACTGAAGTAAGTGAATTTTTCTACAATATTATAATTTATTGAGATGCACCTGTAGGCTCGCCCTGTAGCAAAGCACATTTTCTTCTAAATGATTGTATGTTTCTTTTGCGTGCAAGATTCCTCGCTACATCATCACCCTGCATGAGTTATTGGCCCACACACCTCATGAGCATGTGGAGCGCAAGAGCCTCGAGTTTGCAAAGTCCAAACTGGAGGAACTGTCCAGGTAAAGATTGTTTTTTTTTGCCTCTGTCTCTGTATCCTTTGTTTTGAACACTGACGACACTTTTGTGTGTTTGTGTGTGTCTGCGCGGTCAGAGTCATGCACGACGAGGTGAGCGACACTGAGAATATTCGTAAGAATCTGGCCATCGAGCGGATGATCGTGGAGGGTTGTGACATCCTGCTGGACACCAGCCAAACCTTCGTCAGGCAGGGTGAGTCTTCAGCACTTCAGTGGCACGTCCACATTTTCAGTAACTCGGCAGAAAATGCGATAAATTGATGAAATGCGTAGATTCCAAGTAAGGATTCGGGCGGACTCTTCCCCACATTGATTTGAATCAGGTTAACCTCCACATTATTCCAGTGGCTGCCTTGAGCAATTATTTAGCTAACTCAATGATGGACACGCATCTGATGTAGCATATTTAGACAATTTTTATTTGTCTATGCTTTTGCTGTACAGTATTAATTAATTAATTGTTTAAACTGTAAATATACCGAAACTTCGATGCCAAAACAGTCCAAGATCATTCCAAACTCATTTTACAACATTACCCTTAAAAACAAATGGTTTACAGATAATTTTATTTAGAAAAAAAAGGCACCGGAAGTGTGCATGTACTGTACATGCACATGAAGACTCTCTGTAATTTCCACTAACAACCCAGGGTAAATTTAGCTCCTCCCCGACAAAGCTTGTCTCTTATTACAACGTACTTCATTGACACCAATTACAACTTTCCTATTGAGCCATGGCCTTGGGGTGACTTTTTAAAATGTTATTTTATTAGTTTATTAGTAGGCGGCACGGTGGACGACTGGTTAGAGGGTCAGCCTCACAGTTCTGAGGAGCGGGGTTCAATCCCCGGTGCCGCCTGTGTGGAGTTTGCATGTTCTCCCCGTGCCTGCGTGGGTTTTCTCCGGGCACTCCGGTTTCCTCCCACATCCCAAAAACATGCACGTTAATTGAAGACTCTAAATTGCACGTAGGCGTGAATGTGAGTGTGAATGGTTGTTTGTTTGTATGTGCCCTGCGATTGGCTGGCAACCAGTGCAGGGTGTACCCCGCCTCCTGCCCAATGATAGCTGGGATAGGCTCCAGCACACCCGCGACCCTAGTGAGGAGAAGCGGCTCAGAAAATGGATGGATGGATGGATAGTTTATTCGTGCTGTTTGGGTGTATGTCAGCAATCGGTGTATTTTGATGATGTCATGCTATCATTAACAGGGTATATCCAAATATCTGATATGTATCAGATTTGATCCACATTGGGGTCATTCCAATCTGGGGATATCCAATTTGATGTTGTTTTTACGCTGCCCCAACGCATATCCCACTTGTGCAACTTGAGAGCAAAATTTGTATTTATTTATTTATTAAAATATTCTTCTTTCTTCAGGCTCTCTTATCCAGCTGCCATCGGTCGAGCGAGGCAAGCTCAGCAAGGTGCGACTTGGCTCGCTCTCCCTGAAGAAGGAAGGGGAGAGGCAGTGCTTCCTGTTCACAAAACACTTCTTGGTGTGCACGCGCAGCTCCGGCGGGAAACTTCACCTCCTCAAGGTGACCTCCGCAGCGCTTTCCTCAAGTAGTTTTAAAATGTTACTCGCAACCTTTGACCGCAGTTTTTTTCTCGCAGCAAGGCGGCGTCTTGTCCCTCATCGACTGCACCCTCATCGAAGAGCCGGACGCCGGAGATGAAGAGGGTAAGCCTACCGCACTTGCACGCAGGCATTTATGGCCTCACAGTACTAGTGGAGGTTAATTGGCTGTCAGCTGATAAGTGAATGCTAATGAGTTCCCTTTTAATATCAGCAGCTCTCCCTTTTAAAGGCCAGGTTAGGATCCTTTGACATTAACAGTCCATTAATTTGATCGGTTGTGAGGATGCAGAAATACACTTAAGACTGGTAGACATACTGTATACTGATTTTAACTGCCTAACGGACTTGTGACAGGGAAAAAAAGAGTGTGCTTACTATTCTTATAGTTTGTGGTGTACTTGAGATCACCAACACAGCACACCCAACACATAATGATCGCGCTAACGATAATTGCCCGATTTTGCTAAAACGAAATGCTCAGATTCTGTCTGATTATCGGTATGTGTGTACCATATGAGACTTGATTCCCATATTTTGCACTGGTTTATAAGCTGCATCATATTACACGTACAAATACGAGTGTGCGTTAAACTCCAGCAGTTTTCATTGTTTCCAGAGAGCTCAGAGCAGACATTATAGGAAGGTGCAAAGAAAAAAAAGGGCAAAAAAGGCTCAAATTCGGCCTGATTACCAGTATGTGTGTACTCTGGGGCTGCAGCATCGATTATTTTTTTAGAACTGATTATTCTACTGATTATCCCATCGATTAATCAAGTTATTGGATAAAAATTATTCAACAAAAAAAACATGCATGTGAGGTGCAGATGTTATTGTTGTCCACTTAGGGTCGCGATCCTCATGTTACACCCTTTACTGTAATATGTGCGAATATCTGGCTTTAAAAAGGCGGGGCCTGCCTGGTGAGTGACGTGGGAGTCAGCAAATGAGAGTGTAAGGTTGGCTGTTGTGAGCTCAGGTTAGCGGCTGGCTGTGATCTGGCTAATCATTCAGTCTGTATGTCAAATGCCTTGGCGTTAGTTTTGACCGTAGAAGATTGTGTGTGAATGTGTTTATTATGTGTTTATTTTGTAACTGTTAGTTCAATAAAGTGATTGAGAATGCACCGGCAGCTCTGTTTATATGTACATAATGTAGCTCATGTACTCCGTCGTTTGCAATAGACAATCCATTTAATTAATACCCCTTGCATGCTTCTTCATGCTTCAGCTAAAGCTGGAGGTCAGGTGTTTGGTCAGCTGGACTTCAAACTGGTGGTGGAGCCCGCCGACTCATCTTCATCCACCGTGGTATTGCTGGCGCCCTCGCGGCAGGAGAAGGCTGCGTGGACCAGCGATATTAGCCAGGTGATGCACACACACACACACATAGAATAACAAGAACCTCCAAAGAGCGGGAGCGTGTCTCCGCTGGGCTTTGTTGAGGCTTGGTGATACGTAAACACAGACATGGGTGCAGCTCCCTGGTGGTGAGTCCACCTTGGCGCCTTCAAAAACACGCACAAGCTCCATGCAGGGATGTCACCATTCATTCCCATAAGACAAAAAAAGTGGTTTTCACTCTCATTTGTCCTCTTTTTTTGCCCCCCCCCCCCCCCCCCCCCCCCCTGCATTCTTTCTTTTCTGTCTCTTCAGTGTATAGATAACATCCGCTGCAATGGCCTAATGACCAGCGTCTTTGAGGAGAGCTCCAAAGTTACCGTGCCGCACATGATCAAGTAAGTGTGTGAAAAGGAGGCGGCCATGTCTTCATGCGCATGCTGCAAAAACATCAAGCACATGTGGGTGGTGATGTTTTAAATGTGTTGATTCTGACCCAAAAAATACAACTTTTGAATTTTTTTTTTAAAATTAATTTTCCTTTCATTGATTATTTTGGTGTTGGAAATCCGATCTTGTTTGATATCCATTCTTTCTTTGCAATGCAGTGGAACCTCCAAGGTCGACCGTTCCAGGACAATTTCTATGTTTCGCAATATTTTTTATTATGTAGGACATATTGGAAAGAGAATAAATCTCTTTGAGTGTCAAATGGTCGCCATCATAAAATCTTTTTTTAACAGCATACGCAAAGTTTTAAGTAACAAGTAATTTAAGTATAAAAATAAATAAACAACAATTACTATTAAAACAAAATAAATATGTTAATTTTGATGATAATAACTATTTGTATAGCACCTATTGAAACAAAGTGGCAAGACAAAAAAAAAATATTTTTACTTTTTTCTTGTCAATTGTAATTCTAGTGTAAAAATAAGTAAACCAATTTTGATAAGACAAAATAATCATATTTTAAAAGTATTAATTGTCATAAAAATGTAAAAATAAGTAAGCCACTGTCAATTTTAATAAATTATACGATTGCATATGAATTTCAATGCTGTTAAGTGTAAACATAAGTTAACCAGTATTTGTATTAAGACAAATCCCTGTAAAGTGAAACAAAATTCTTCTAAATTTGACACACCACAGAGAAGATTGATGTTAGCAAGCCTGCCAAATTTGAATGTTTAAAAAACTCACCAAATATATAAAATTAAGCTTTAAAATCATTCTCCACTCTCAGACGCTGTTTCTGCTGAATGCTCTGCAACCACAGCCCATTCAACTGTCAAATAAAGACCACCACTAGTCCTGGAAAAATGGATGCTACCACATCAAGCATCTTTCTTATGCTTACACATAACTACAAGTTACATGAAATTGGGTTGTCACCGCGCGTATCCACGCAGCAACAATGAGGCACTCTGAAGTGGCCATGCGAGCATGTAACCCTTGTCCTCATGCTGGCTGTCATGTCTTTATTTCCCCCTTGCTCTTTCACCTTTCTCTCTGTGACGTGCGTGCACTCACGGCAGACAACGAGGCACTCTAAAAGGGCTAGCCAATGGACTATCCAAAGGGAAGATGTATTTTTGGAGTGTAGGCATAGGCGTCTAGCTAACTCCACGTCGCAATTGCGCCAGCTAACCGCTGATACAAACGAAAGGGCTGAAGTTTGGGAGGGGCGACTCATGCCTGAGTCCAAAGTGTGTCATGTGTCAAAAAAAATCACGAAAACTGAAATGTTTAAACACTGTGAGCCTTGCGCTGGCACGATAATCAGGATATGCCAGCATTTGCGCCTCAACGCAGATGTGCCGTAGATGAAATTAGAGCTCTGTATCTCCACAATTGAGTGTTACATACAGTAGTTCTCAGTCTTTGCAGTCTTTTATTTTACTTTACAGGGTCTTTAAAATAATTGTATTTAAACTTGAATGTTAAGTATGCGTAAGTGTTCAAATAAATTAAATACTGTTAATAGTTAGACATAGAAAAATGTGTTTTCATTGTAATGTGAAATGTCATCCAAATTTAAAAATTAGTTAACCATTGTGAAAATGAAAATAAATATTTAAAAAAATCATTGTTTTGAAGTTGTCATCTGATATATATATATATATATATATATATATATATATATATATATATATATATATATATATATAATATACATACATATATACAACTGCAAAACCTAAATGCAAACAACACACTCAAACTTTAATAAGTTCATCAATAAAGCTCTCTCTCAAGCTGTAATATGCGATGCGGTTCCTTCAAATGTTGGTGAAATTCTGAAGTGTATGTTAACTTTCGAGGTTTCATTGTATATGATTTTAAGAAGAAATCCATTTTTAATTCAGCTCTTCTCATGCCTTGCAGCAGCAGTCACCCATGCTTGTGTGTTGTGTGTGTTTGTGTGTACGCATGTGTACCTCGTCAGATCCGATGTGCGTCTCCATAAAGATGATGTTGACATTTGCTTCAGCAAGACCCTCAACTCCTGCAAGGTCCCGCAGATCCGCTACGCCAGCGTGGAGCGTCTGCTGGAGAGGCTGACCGACCTGCGCTTCCTCTCCATCGACTTCCTCAACACCTTCCTGCATACGTACAGGATCTTCACCGCGGCCAGCGTGGTCATGGACAAACTGGCGGACATCTACAAGAAGCCGTTCTCTTCCATTCCCATCAGGTCACCCGCTGCACACGCGCATAAACAGAAGCACTGATGGGTTATGTTACAGAAAATAATACTTAGTGGAACTGGTTGACCAAAAAACGTTCATTAAAGTAGGGCTGCAACTAACGATTATTTTAATAATTGATTAATCCATCGATTATTATTTTTTTTTTTTTAGCTTAATCGATGAATCGATAAAAGCATTTTGTACTTTTCATCCCTCTATTGAAAAACAGAACATTATTTCAAATTGAAAGTGGAGAAAATGCACAAACATAAATTGATTATGATTCAGTTACTGCTTTGGTCAGAAAATGGAAAACGAAAAAGCAGATGTTTGCCAATGTTTTATTTTGATTAAACACAAAGATAATTAGTCAGCTTTCATGAAGAACTTCAGAAATCTGAGAATATGTACTGTTGAGAGGCTGAAATTCCCAGGATTTGGACAATTTTAAATTAAACAAGGTCTCTAAACAATTAATTGATTATATATCATGTTTATATTATAAGTTATTGAGTGTGATACTCGATTAACCAAAATTAAAGTCTGTTTTCTGTTTGATTATCATCAACATTTAGTCAAGTTTTAGCCAAAAAGTATGTACAGAAGCGGTTGACAATAATCCCCAACTACATAAACATTTTTTTTTTTTTTTTGGTTTCCATGGCAAAATGTAGCACTTTACAAAAGTCGCCATTAGTAGCGTACGCCATGCTCGCTTATTTCAAATCGGTGTAGCATCCAGTTGGTTCTGAAATGGTTATTTAAAGATGAACCGTGAAATTATGACAAGAGTGCTCCTTTTTGAAACACGTATGTCTTCCGTTTGTAAGTGCATCTCAAAAGTAAGAGTGATTTGGCATGTTCTGTGGGAAGATAATGTGGACAGCGTGAAGGGTTTCTGTCAAGCTCCAGTTGCCCTCATCGGATTCTGGCCGCATCGGATCTCCTTGTTTGTACTCCCTTCTCTGATGAACTCTGCTTTTCAATATAAAAGTATTTTCATGTGTGCACACGCTGGTTTAAAAGTCTAGTTCACTGCGTCTACTTACTGGAAACTTAACTTAACTAATTTGAAACATTATATGACAGTTTGGTGGCCTAAGAAGGATTTTGGTTGAGTTGAAATAAGGATCAGTTTATTATGTGCTAATTAAGGGACTTTCTTTACCCCCGTCATGAGCAACTCAAATTATATTAACAGTTTAGGATATGTACAAGATTAGATGTGTGACAAGATATTCATACGTTGCGGTATCAGTATCTGCTGATGCAGCATTGACACACTTTGGGTAAAATATAGATTCTTGTATTAAATATGCGTGGTATGAAAAGGATTTTAGCGCTGCTCGGTTATTTTTTTTTTTTTAGGTCCAGACTTAATTTAATACATTGAGGTGAATTTAACTGACAAATATTTAACTTTTTTTGTGTTTGACAACTCATTTTGGTAATACATTAGCTTAATGTAAATGTATTTATATTGCTTTGAGCACAAAATAAAGACTTCTTAGGCTGTTTATTTCATTGTGGTTACATTTAGTTTCGAAGTTATATCCACGTTTAAATGGTTAAAAATTGATATTTTTCCTTCTATTTTAACTCCAGTTACACAAATATGTTTACGCATCTTTTTGTTGTCGTTGTGATACTGTCATTATCGTTGCCTACATATCGTATTATACGCCTCCCATGGGATGTATACAATTATGTGACTGCTGGAGAGTAGAATGATGTAAAAAAAAAAAAAAAAACCTTGTTGAGACACGAGTGTTGAAACTGTGACATGGAAGTAGTGCGGCTTTTGAGCGGGGGGGGGGGTCGTCAGGGACATACCATTTCTCTTACGCACACATCTGCAATGCTCTCAAACACACTACTGATCGCTCTTATACACAGGTGGAACACTTTCACACATCATACTGGAATGCGCTTATCTAATATATACGAATACATGTTTTGGTAGTGTGAATGGGAGCATTTCAATCGTGTGTGAGAGTGTATCAGTTTTGTGTATGATAACGTTTCAGTAGTGCGTGAGAGAGGTAACCCTGGATTTTGTCCCTGGCGGCCCCACATAGTTTGTCTCCACATCTTTCCCTCCTTATTGGCAAGTTGAACTCATTTGATCACATCTTTTTCTGTGCATCCACGCGGTTGCGTCGTGTCGTCCTCCACCTGAAACGCAGCGACGCTTCTCATTTTCCCACCGCCGTCTTCCATTGAACTGACGTTTCCTTGTCCTCCGTGGCCGTGTGTCCGCCATGCTCCGTCCAAACTGCAGGGCACGGTACCACTCATTTGACCGTCTGTCCATCTCATCCGTCTGTCCCGACTACAGTCTGAAGATCAAGAAGATGGCCGTGGATCAGTCCAAGTAACCAGCTCCTCTTCTTTGTCTTTGCCCTTCTCATTAGTCTCCTTCCGACATTCTCTGACTTGTCTCCCTCCTTTTAGTCACTATCTAATGTAGTTTTAGAATAAATGAACAGCCACCTATCTGAAATATCATAAGGGGATTTATGTTTAGTGCAGCATGTTCTGTTCTTACTTTTAAAACATCCTTGCATCCGTAGTGATTCACTTCTGTCTCCTCTGCCGCCTGCAATAACCTTCTCCTTTCGTTTCCCCGCTTTTAATCTCGCAATGCAATTTCGGCTTGTTTTTCTTGATGGCTGTGTTTATCTTTGATTATGGCTGCGTCGAGTGCAATAGTTTTGATTTATTATCAAGTTTTTCGGAAGACAGTCTGGTCTAAAGAAAATAGTGGTTGTTAAGGTTTTTTGAGGATGTGAAGAAAATGAAGGCGTTAACAAAAAAAAAAAAAACAAGATGTAGTTAAGAAAAGGACAAGTGTTGCACTTGCTGTAAACCAGAGGCAAAAATCATCTGAACTACAGAATATTAAAATGGATTGTCTACTGTAAAAGCAGAATATGGACAAAAGTATGGTGATACACCTAATACAAACCTATTGTTATAATGCAAGAATGAATTTAATTAAAATAAAAAAAATGTCAATTGGAAGTTAACGATGTAATGAAAAATTATACAAAGCTGCAATCACTGTAAAGATGATTTCATCCTTGTTTCATTTTACATAGTTCTGTATAACAAAAATATTCTCACAGGCTTAAATTTGATGGGTCTTAAAAGGTCTTTAAAAGTTTTAAATATGGATTTGTTAAACCTGCCGATGCCCCTCAGGGATCTCGTTTGATGTGCGTCCTGCGTCTGAGGAAGAAGGCGGCAGTCCACCTCCGCAATAAGTGAAAATCGTGAAATTTAAATACCCTATTTAAAATACTCCCTAGGCATGTCCTTTTTGCATTTATGGCACTTAAATTTTTGGAAAGGCCTGTAAACACAATTTAAAACAATACAAGCACATTTAAACACATAAACTGAGAGAGAGCAAGCGCAGTGGATAACACAATAATATTGTGCAAACAGTATAAAAGATAGAGTAACATCTGCAATATAGCGGGATCGCGAAGCAAGAACGGAGGATTACTGTATCTGTATTCCGTGACGATAAATTGCAGGGACTCATTGTTCCAGGGCTGGGACTCATTGTTTCCATGACATGTGCATCCCGGGACTCACATAGTCTCAAGTGTAAAATGATCTAAGCCCCCGAAGACATGCTTGTATGACGTTGATCTACAAACGTAAAACTGGGGTGAACAAACATTTGTGCTCAAAGGCCACGATTCATTTTTATTTTTATTTTTTTATACAAATGTGTACCGGTATGTAAATGATACATATACATTAGTATTTAATTTAATTGTAATTATTACTAAATGAATGCAACAACTGTTCATGAACTCATGATAATGTAAATTCTCAGTGAGCTGGATTAAAGAATGGAGTGAGCAGCATCTGGGCTGCTCTGCTCGAACCCCCCCAATCAAACACTTTTAGGATGAACTGAGAACTGAGACCACCATCAGTAACCTCACAAATGTTCTTCTCTGGGTGAAAGGAAAACAATTTCCACTAACATTCACTTAAAAAAAACGGAAAAGCTACGACTCCAAAATATTCTGTATTCTGTAGCTGCAGCGGCCATGTGTCCCAATACGTTTGTCCATGTTGTTTGGCATTATAAAAACATTGATTGCATGCACATTATCTACTAATATTGAAAAACTGTATGTTCAGATTACTGAGCCTAATAATCACTGCACCATTGTTCCTCAGTCCACTTTATTACTTTGCTTCTGTTCCAGTGTTTTTCTAAGATATGACTTCATGTTCCTCCTTCAGGTCCTTGGAGCTGTTCTTCGCCACGAACCAGAACAACCGAGGCGGCGAGCACATGAACGACAAATCTCCTCGTCTCTGCCGCAAGTTCTCCTCGCCCCCTCCTCTCTCCATCTCCTCCCGCACCTCCTCGCCCGTGCACGCCCGGAAGCTCTCCCTGCACTCGCCCATTAGCGGCAGGGTGGGCGGCCTGGACCTCACCGGTGCTCTCTCCGGCGTGAACCACAACACGTCCCAGTCGGCCGCCGGCAGCCCCACGTCGTCCCCCGCCCCCCAGACCCCGACTTCGCAGACCCCGACGCCGACCACCTCCTCGCCCCCTCTTCCTGCTTCCTCCACCTGTCCACCGCAAGAACAAGTGCCTCCGATTCCCTCGTCTCCTGACCAGAGTCCAAGCCAGAGCACGGAGGGGGACGACGTGCCCAAAATTGACCCTTTTTGTGGTAAACTGAGAAAGAGCATACGCAGAGGTCAGCAGTCATTTAATGTATGTCCTATTCAATTTAATACATTTTGCACTTAAAGTGCCTGATTTACTAAAAGAGCACAAACATTATTGTTCACACTAACAGACGTGGACGCTGATCTCCTGTCTGGGCGCATCGAGGATTCCTTCTGCCACATTGCCCCTCAGTTCATTTTGTGTGTTCTGGGATGAGAGCGGATGAATTTAGCACATGCGTTGTGACTCAGCAAACGAAACAAATTACAGTCCAAAAGGCAGTTGCAAACAAGCACTGCGTTACTGTGGCGAGGAGAAGGTAAAGGCAAAAAGAGGCGATGTGGAGAACAGACCTTTTTTGCTCGTGAATATTTTTGGAACACCTGAATAAAAAATTATTACGACTTATGGTGTATATGGCATTGCAATTTTGGTCCCAGAGGATTTTGCATGCACATGTGTTATTTCTGGCAGCATGCAAGTCCTCAAGGGTGGGTACGGTACTACTGACAATTTTTCCGGCAGTCCTGATTGTCTGTTGCAGTCACAGTTTGTCCATTTTTGTGGCAGCACCAAACCAGACTGTGATGGATGAACACAGGACTGATTCGATGACCGCTGCGCAGAACTGCCTCAACAGCTACTGTGGCAGGCTGTGCTTCCTCAGAAGCCGCAGGAAGTACATCCTCTGCTGGGCCTTTTTGAGGATGAATTTGATGTTGGTCTTCCACTTCAGGTCCTGAGAGACAGTAATTCCCAGGAACTTGAAGGTCTCGACGGTTGACACAGGGCAGTTGGACAGCTTGAGGGGCAGCTGTGGTGAAAGAAGCCTCCTGAAGTCCACGATCATCTCGACAGTCTTGAACGTGTTCAGCTCCAGGTTGTGTCGGCCGCACCACAGCTCCAGTCGCTCCACTTCCTGTCAATACGTAGACTCGTCACCGTCTTTGATGAGACCGATGACTGCAGTGTCGTGTGCAAACTTCAGGAGTTTGTCAGCCGGGTGCGATGAGGTGTAGTTGTTCGTGTAGAGAGAGAAGAGCAGCGGAGAGAGGACACAACCTTGGGGCGCCCCGGTGCTGATGGTGCATGTGGATGAGGTGGTGTCTCCCAGCCTCACCTGCTGTGTCCTGTCCGTCAGGAAGCTGTGAATCCACCGGCAGATGGCAGGCGAGACGCTGAGCTGGAGAAGCTAGGAGAGAGGAGTTCAGAGATGATGGTGTTGAATGCAGAGCTGAAATACATGAACAGGATCCTCGTGTAGGTCCCCGTGCCGTCGAGGTGTTCTAGGATCAAGTGCAGTCCCATGTTGACTACGTCATCCAGAGACCTGTACGCTCGGTAGGCAAACTGCAGGGGATCCAGCAGGGCACCTGTGACGCTCTTGGTCCAGCACGAGGCGTTCAAAGGGTTTCATGACCACAGATGTCAGCGCGACAGACCCGAGATTGTACGTTTCTTGGGGACTGGGATGATGGTGGAGCGTTTGAAATAGGATGGTACTTCAAACAGTTCCAGAGAACTATTGAAGATCTGTGTGAAGACTGGAGCGAACTGGTCTGCGCAGATTTTGAGGCAGGATGGAGACACAAGATCCATAATTGCCCCTTTGTGATGTTAATTTCTTTTGTCAGCTGATTTCTAGCATGATTGTACAGGGCTCTATCCCCACTTTGATAGGCGTCCTCTTTAGCCTGGCGAATTTGCTGAAATTAGGCAGTGACCCACGGCTTGTTATTGAACGTGCCAATTGTCTTTGTTGGTACACACACATCTTCACAGAAACTGATATAGGATGTGATACTGTCCCTATATTCTTCCAGGCTGCCAGCTGAAGTTTCAAAGACACTCCAGTCTGTGCAGTCTCCTTGAGGTTCTATCTTTGCCTCATTGGTTGACTTCTTCAGTGTTTTCACCATCGGTTTCGCACATTTAAGTTTGTGCCTGCATGTTGGTATGACGTGAATTAAGCAGTGATCCAACGAGCCCAGAGCTGCGCGGGGCATACCGCGGTATGTTTCATTTAGCATCAAATGTTCCATGTTGAAAACCATCAGAGCTACCTAAAATGCAAAAAAACCCTTTTAAATATAGCGATCTCTACCACTTTTCCACCTGTTGCCAACAATGCACAGAATCAATTTAGCACCCACTATTTGGGATCTCAGTAAATCAGGCCCCATCCCAGAATCAAAAATAGTTCTGCCTTGCCGTCTTTTTTCGGTGACATCCTAACCGACAGACAGGCAAACAAACACAAATCAGCACCCTCTGATTTTTTTCTTTGCTGTTCTTGTTATGATGGAACTGAATTAAATCAAATCTAAAAAGGATCTTGATTCAAAAGGATTCAGTCCTATCATCTTAGATCTGTTGCATGCTAACGTACGACTAGCAACAAATACATTGCACAATTAAAATAAAATGTGAGCAAGATTAGACCAAATGTTCTCAGTCATTTTCCCAAAATGATTGTAGAGCAGCGGAGCATGGGTCAAAACGAAGAACGCATTAAGTCTTCTTTTAGGATCTTTCACGTTTTCGTCATTTTCCTTGATTTCATTGTCCGTGAAAAATGCACATACTGTATTTTAGTGACAAAATTCAGGCATGTGCTGGAGTTGCGTATCTGTGGAAGTGTACAATCCAAATTACAGTAGGATTGGTCTATACCAATCCAACTACAGGGGGATCACACTGCTCAGCCTCCCTGGTAAGATCTATTCAGGGGTGCTGGAGAGGAGGGTCCGTCGGGAAGTCGAATCTCAGATTCAGGAGGAGCAGTGTGGTTTTCGTCCTGGCCGTGGAACAGTGGACCAGCTCTACACCCTCGGCAGGGTCCTCGAGGGTGCATGGGAGTTCGCCCAACCAGTCTACATGTGTTTTGTGGACTTGGAGAAGGCGTTCGACCGTGTCCCTCGGGGAGTCCTGTGGAGAGTGCTTCGGGAGTATGGGGTACCGAACCCCCTGATACGGGCTGTTCGGTCCCTGTACGACCGGAGTCAGAGTTTGGTCCGCATATCCGGCAGTAAGTCGGACTCGTTCCCGGTGTGGGTTGGACTCCGCCAAGGCTGCCCTTTGTCGCCGATTCTGTTCATAACTTTTATGGACAGAATTTCTAGGCGCAGCCGAGGCGTAGAGGGGGTCCGGTTTGGTGGCCTCAGTATTGCATCTCTGCTTTTTGCAGATGATGTGGTTCTGTTGGCTTCATCAAGCCGTGACCTCCAACTCTCATTGGAGCAGTTCGCAGCCGAGTGTGAAGCGGCTGGGATGAGAATCAGCACCTCCAAATCTGAGACCATGGTCCTCAGTCGGAAAAGGGTGGCATGCCATCTCCAGGTCGGGGATGAGATCCTGCCCCAAGTGGAGGAATTCAAGTATCTTGGGGTCTTGTTCACGAGTGAGGGAAGAATGGAACGGGAGATCGACAGGCGGATCGGTGCAGCGTCTGCAGTGATGCGGACTTTGTATCGGTCCGTTGTGGTAAAGAAGGAGCTAAGCCGAAAGGCGAAACTCTCAATTTACCGGTCGATCTTCGTTCCTACCCTCACCTATGGTCATGAGCTGTGGGTCGTGACCGAAAGAACAAGATCCCGGATACAAGCGGCCGAAATGAGTTTCCTCCGCAGGGTGTCCGGGCTCTCCCTTAGAGATAGGGTGAGAAGCTCGGTCATCCGGGAGGATCTCAGAGTAGAGCCGCTGCTCCTCCGCATTGAGAGGAGCCAGATGAGGTGGCTGGGGCATCTGATTCGGATGCCTCCCGGACGCCTCCCTGGTGAGGTGTTCCGGGCATGTCCCAACGGGAGGAGACCCCGGGGACGACCCAGGACACGCTGGAGAGACTACATCCTTCGGCTGGCCTGGGAACGCCTCGGGATCCCCCCGGAAGAGCTGGATGAAGTGGCTGGGGAGAGGGAAGTCTGGGCGTCCCTGCTGAAGCTACTGCCCCCGCGACCCGACCCGGATAAGCGGTAGAGAATGGATGGATGGATGGATGGATGGTCTATACCAAGGGCCCACTCCAGAGTCCACTTTGTCAAGCTTCATCGGCGTGTTGATCAAAAAGGAGAAAGGCAGCCGGTGCGACATCATGATCTCCTTTCGCCTCTAATTGCAGCGCTTCAACGTCGCAGTGGCACACACGTGCGCGCGTCACATGCGCATGGGTGACACACATTAGCGAGCGAGCGTCACCTCCTCTGCGTATTTGCCTTATCACTACTCTTGACTATTCATGTCCGTCTGTGCAAGTGTTTCCCAACATTTATTAAGACGAGGCACATATTTTGCAATGGAGAAAACATCTGACACCACACCGGCAAACAAAAATGTCACAAAAATATATTATATCCTGAAATAATGATGATCTTGACTCAATTTACTTATAAATTTACTTAGTGTGAAATCTGGGCTTTTTCTAATGAGTGTACAGTAATTGAAATAGGTATGCAAAAAAACATTTAAACACATCCAGTTAGTCATCATTCGTGTTTTGTCTTCCAGCTGTGTTGGAGTCAGTGTCACTGGAGAAAATCATTCCCGAGTCTCCTCAAGGCAGCGACGCAGGAGACATGTCCCCGTGTCGCTCGCCGTCCACACCGCGACACCTCCGCTTCAGGCCACCGGGAGGTGAGATTTGACATGCTTCGTGCTGCTTTCAAACAAACAAATAAAAACAAACAAAAAATAATTTGCGAAGTTGGAAACATTACATGGGAATTAATGTGAATTTGGCAATAAAACAGGTTTTTCTAAGTTAGGGAACTTAAATGTTTTTGATGAAAAACTATCTTGGAAAGAGAAAACCAAATTTTATGCATGTAGAAGGGTAATGATAAGTTTAATGGTGAGAAAAGTACATTTCACTGGTCATTATTAAAAAATATATATAGATTTGAAAAATACTTACTATAAATACTAGTTTAATACAAGTGTACCTAACTCCCTGCTGCATTAATCCTGCTGTTGTTGTTATTTGTTATATGCTGCCGAGTTAGATTTTTTTAACACTTCAGTAATATTTAATACTGTTTTTATTTTGGCATTGTTTTAGCACTCATTTCATAATAGGACGACCCATATATCTATTTATTGTCGGCGTACACTGCTAATTAAACCAACAACTACAATTTTGGACCTGTGAAAGTATACAATATGTACATTAAGACCATAAGTCATACTTGACTAACAGTACTGCAGTGTTTTCTTAGCCTATTGTCATCATTTTGATGGTCATCATGTGTGTTTCTGCAGTCCAGTCGGGGGAGAACTCGCGCTGCGCAGTTTCTCCTGCCTCAGCTTTTGCCATTGCCACGGCAGCAGCGGGCCATGGCACACCACCAGGTACAGACACACACACACACACACACACACACAGATGGACGAAGCAGTGGAAAAACATTTGTCTCCGCTGTGCTTTGTTTGCAATTGATATGATATACAGTGGACCCCTACTATTTGGGGCATTTTGTTTTATTTTATTTTTATATTATTATTATGTATTTAATTTTATTTATTTATTTATTTATTATTACTTTTTTACTTTTTGCCCTGAAAATTATTGAATAAGTGGGTATATACCACCAATAAGCATTTTGAGGGTTGGTTAAAAAAAAAAAAAGAAGAAAAATAATGAAAAACAAATCCACGGATAGTTCAGCGGGTGCTGAACCGCGAGTATGCGAGGGTCCATAGTCCTAGAAAGAATGCAGTACATTCATCCTCCTATGTAAAGATTGAAAATTCCTTGTTCCAATATCAAAAATAACTCTTAAGACTACATGATGATGATGATGATGATGAATGGTGAGGATGATAATGTGGATGTTGATGGGGTTTTTTTTTTCCTCTCCTCTCCTCCTCTCCCTCAGTGTTCAACAACTCTGAAAGAACTTGTGATAAAGAGTTCATCATCCGACGTGCCGCAACCAACAGAGTTCTAAACGTGCTGCGGCACTGGGTCTCGAAACACTCACAGGTGTGTGTGTGTGTGTGTGTGCGTGTTTAGGTCGCAAATGTCGCTTACTTGATAAAAGCTGTGGTATATTTAGAGCGGCTGCCCACATCCTCGCACAATCACTACTCACACACTTTGTTGTACAATCTATCGGGTCAGTGGTTCCTCGAATGAATACCGCAGTTCTCTTTGCAGACGTGCTCGCAGCTCAACTGCATTGATCCGCTCTGTGGCTTTTCCTCAATCATATAAAACGCTTTGTTAGGCCTCCTATTACCGAAAAATCGCACGTACTCAGACGCACACAGTGAAAGGGCAAAGGAGCTTGTTAGAGGTGACCTTTGGGAAGGCGAGATAGAGGAGAAGAAAGACGGGAAAGGATTTGGGAAGAGTGATGGTCACAGGACAGCAACAATTCAACGCTGGTGACTGATAATCCATCAGAAGGGGAGATAGAAGAAAATTGGTCATGATGAAAAGATTCAAAAAATTAAGAGCGACACTAAATCAATTGAAAATAATGCTAAATAAATGGAGAAAATTGGAAGTAATGCTAAGTATTGAAATATAAAAGCGAAGAATGCATGTAAATAAATGTCTGAAGATGTGTGAAATGGATGGAAGCCCGTTTCCGCCAATGAAAAAAACAACTACGAAAGGTTTCTCATGATCCCCTAACTATTAGTTAGTTAGTTACTATCTCGTAATTCTGACTTAGTGGAGGGGTGTCAAACTCGTTGTTGGTACGGGTTCCCTTAAAGGGCCGTTATGACTGCGGGACCATATACGTGTTTCATTGCCTCATCATCGTATTCAGTGGCGGCTGGCCAATAGTGGACGCTAGGGTGTCGCCCCACCACTCTTGAGTCACCTTGAAAAGGACAAAAGGAAAATATTCCAAATGATGTGTACCGTATATCTATTTTTAGACTAGGAGTAGGATAAATAGTATACAGTTAATGATGAGTCCAATTTATTCGTTGATCTCTGGTCTCGTTTTATGACGCAACTTCCGGTTTAGGGCGCATCGACGTTTTACCATTGAGTCTCGTTAAATATTTGGCATGCACAGTCGGTCCTCATGAAATACAAAAGATATTGCCGAAGTAGAGCAATGGATTCCAGCACCCTTTAACATTAAACACAAGATGATTCTGATTCTGATTCTGATTCTAAACAGGTGTTATTGTTAATCCCTCCCACACAAATCAAGATACTATAAAAAAATGGGGTTTGGTAACTAAATAAACACTTATAAAAATACAATATGCAAAATATTGGCAAATATACATATATATACATATAAAATAAAATGAATTAAAAAAGAAGAGACAATCAACTGTTATTGTTTTGCTACAAAAGCAACATTAGGTGTGATGGATATATCTACTATATTTCACTTGCAAGACAAAAAATGTTGCAAAGCTGTTATTGCAGTGGATATTCCAAATGTTATAGACACACAATACTGGTATTTGTTTTTTAAATTTTTTTAACCTAGGTAAATATGATTGAACCCTGATTGAACAATTTCAGATAAATATATAAAAATTCTGTTACCTTTTACACTTTAAAACAATAGAGATTTGAATAGTTTGAGTTCACCTCTTTCGTCGTTGTGTTTTTGTGCAATGAGGACTTTGAAATGAACGGAGAATTGAAGATGTCAGTCGTCTGCCTCCTGGAGGAAGTCCTCCGAGACCCGGACCTTCTGCCTCAGGAGAGGAAAGCCACTGTCAACATACTCAGGTAAACACACACACACACACACACACACACACAACCTGTTCTTTTATTTAAAGATATGAGAAGTTAACATATTCCGTGTGATGCGGTACACTACATGCCAGCATCCATCCATCCATCCATTTTCTGAGCCGCTTCTCCTCACTAGGGTCGCGGGCGTGCTGGAGCCTATCCCAGGTGTCATCGGGCAGGAGGCGGGGTACACCCTGAACTGGTTGCCAGCCAATCGCAGGGCACATAGAAACAAACAACCATTCGCACTCACAGTCATGCCTCCGGGCAATTTAGAGTCTCCAATTAATGCATGTTTTGGGGATGTGGGAGGAAACCGGAGTGCCCGGAGAAAACCCACGCAGGCACGGGGAGAACATGCAAACTCCACACAGGCGGCGCCGGGGATTGAACCCGCGTCCTCAGAACTGTGAGGCTGACGCTCTAACCAGTCGGCCACCGTGGCGCCTACTACATGCCACGAATTGTAAAATGTATATCTTTCTGACAGTGTCAAGCACAACTGAGCATTGTTCATGTTCATGTGTGGATGTGAATGTCAATTAAATGTTATTTTTTTAAATAATTATTCCTTGCAAACCTTCAACATGTTTGTTTGTTTCCCTTAGTGCCCTCTCTCAAGACGAGCAGGATGACGCCCAGCTGAGGATAGAAGACATATTACAGATGGTAAGAAAACACACACACACACATACACGGTGTGAACACTCCTTGGCCCAAACATTAGGAACCCCCGCACAATCTAATAAGATTCTACAGTCATTCGATTGTTCCCCTACTTGAGTCACAGTTGATGGCAAACTTTTCAGTTCCTCAAACCCTTGTGGAACCAAACTCCTGAATTTTGTTTAGAAAATGAGTGTTTATGAGGGTTGCTTCTTTTGTGAAAAGGGCTTCCCCGATGTACTTAAATATTGATGCTCAATGTGCACAAGTACACATTTAATTTCCCTGGTTACTCACCTAGCACAGTTCCCAGAACAACAGGACCTTCACCTCATTGAATAATGGCTGAGAAACGCACACACAAATTCCAAGGACCTTGAAACTCTATGGGCACACATTGCCACGTAGGTCTTCCAGGCCACGACCATAAAAACTATTCTTCATCACTAAGTGTGTTATTAGATGCACTACAGTGAACCCTCGCATATTCGCATTTGCCGTCCGTTCGTTCCGTGACCACACTCGGATGTCAAATCATCTTTTCCCTCTGAAATGAATGGTAAAGCCATTAATATGTTCTAGCCTCCCACCAAAAAAAACGGAAAAAAAAATGTGTAAAATAAAATGCATTCTATAATAGTGTACTGTATGAAAACATGCAGTAGTTACATCATTTAGTAGGATGTAAAGAATTAAACAGTTTTTGCCACATTTTTTTTTTTTTTTGCTTCAACTCAATGAACATTGTATGGCTGCTTATGGTGTGTAGACCACATTATTTATTTATTTATTTATTCTATATTGGGGGGGAACCAACCTTAAAGACACTTACAGTCCCCTCCAAAAGTATTGGAACGGCAAGGTCAATTCCTTTGTTTTTGTTGTATACTGAAGAGATTTGGATTTCAGATCAAGAAATGAATATGAGACAAAAGTTTAATATTCCGGCTTTTATTTCATGGTATTTACATCTAGATGTGTCAAACAAATCAGGACAGAGCAACTTTTTTTTTGATTTGTAATTTATTTATCTAGTTTAGTTTGACAGTAAATTTCAACTGGGAGTGGCAATATAGCTTCACATCTCTTTTTTTGCACGCTAGTCAAAGGAAAAAAAATCTATATCTACTTTTTATTTGTTTCTTCCTGCTATGTGCCCCTGCTTGTCCATTGACTGTTTTTGCAAATTAACGTGTGTGTGTGTGCGTGTGTTCAGGCAGACTGTCCCAAGGCGGAGTGTTTCGAGTCTCTGTCTGCGATGGAGTTGGCTGAGCAGATCACTCTGCTGGATCACATCGTCTTCAGGAGCATCCCTTACGAGTCAGTCATCTTCCCGTCGCACCAACACTGTGCACGCTGGTCGAGGCATATTGAAGTATCGAAGAATTGGATGTGTTGTACAGTTTTCCGCCGCTATGTCATGGTCCATCATTCGCGGCTCCGCTGTATCAGGTTTTGTAGCGCGATCATTACGATATTTATTCCTTTGTGGTCTCTTCTTTCTCCCTCTCTTAGAGAGTTCCTGGGGCAAGGCTGGATGAAGTTTGACAAGACAGAGAGGACCCCATACATCATGAAAACAAGTCAACACTTCAACGATGTGAGTGTCGTTCACAACTTTTTTACCCAACGATAACTGTGGCCAAAACATTAGGTACAATTATATGCTGTACCCATTTTTTCTTTTCTTTTTTTTTTTTCACGTTCCCAGATGAGTAACCTGGTGGCCTCGCAGATCATGACCCACACAGACGTGGGCTCCAGGGCCAGCTCCATAGAGAAGTGGGTGGCCGTGGCCGACATCTGCCGCTGCCTCAACAACTACAACGGCGTCCTGGAGATCACGTCGGCGCTCAATCGCAGCGCCATCTATCGCCTGAAAAAGACCTGGGCTAAAATCAGCAAGCAGGTAGACGTCGCTGTTGACAGATGTAGGAGATGAGCCCACGGGGTGTTTGATAGAAATTTACCTTGGAAGGGATTATTGGAATAAGGTTATTTAAAGACAGAGAAAATATACAAAACAATTACCTGCAACGTTTAACATCTGATCCTAGCGTAATTCTGATCAACACTAAAGTGGGGTACACACATACAGATTTTCATCTGAACCAATTTATGTGTGAGACACTCCCCATGACGAGTGCTTTGGAAATTAAATCAGGAAACAAGCTTGTCTTTTGTAGTTTCAATAATATCTTGTTTTGTCTTGTCAAGAGATGTTACAATTGCTTCGCGTCTCTGAGACGCCCAAGAAAGAGCAATGGCTAATTAAACAGAGAAAACGGGAGGGGAATGAGGAAAGTGGGAAGAAAGACCTATTCATACAGTTATCTTTTCTTGTCCTTGAGACAAAAGGGAGCTTGAAGAAGGGAAGTGCGCTCATCAGTGACATGACAAATAGTTTTGGAACAGGTTATTTATGTCGTTGCATTGCTGTCGCATGCTGTCCTAGTTACCACGTTACATTAAACAATTACGCTACTAAGTACATTTGAAAAGGCTACACAACAACAAAGGAATAATGCACAAAGGACTATTGGACTAAGTAAATAAACTATTGTAAAATGCAATAAAAGAGTATATCGAATATATTTTGTCATTTTGCCATAACATGAGGAAGAATAACCACTGTGTTTGCTTACTGTTCTTTTTTTGTGTGGCGTACTCGAGGTAACCAACACAACACAACACAACACATCGGGCTTGAACGATTCAAGTTTAATTCTGGTAAAGTCGACTCATGAAGTAAATCGGTTCAACCCCTAGCACAACAGTTTCTGTCGTAGCAGCAAAACTGATAAAATACTAGTCGAAGAAGAAATATAAGACGCTAGGCTAACTGTTAGCTTGTGTGGTAAGTAACTACATTGCAGTTTTGTTGTGGTGAACGAGTTGTGACCCACAATATACAAACACTCAACGCAACCAGTTGCTCCCCTATTTGTGGATCGTGGAAGGAAAATCACTCTTAACACTCCTCGCACCGCAGGATGATATATGTAAATAATATGTGTGTGCCCCGCTTTAATCAATGAAAGCCAATTAGCGCATACAGTACAGTCTCTTTAGAGCTGCTTTTCCCAAACTTACAGTTCCAAACAGTTTCGGTTTTATTGGTTCACTGTCTGTAAATGTATTGAGTTCCAACAGTTATACAGTTCCAACCTTTTCCGAGCAAATGAATTCATGTCAGTTGTTATTATTAATTCATATGCGCATGTGTGTTGTGAGTGACGTAATGTTCTGCTGCTGCGCAGAGTAAAGCGCTGATGGATAAACTGCAGAAAACGGTGTCCTCGGAGGGAAGGTTTAAAAATCTGAGGGAGACTTTGAAAAAGTGAGCCTTCATCTTGAGAACTCACTGCACAAGATTTGAGTCTTTAAGTACACCTCATTCAGCTGACCTGACCCACTTCACGTTTGTCGCCTCAGCTGCAACCCTCCCTGCGTGCCCTACTTGGGAATGTACCTGACGGACTTGGCCTTCATTGAGGAGGGAACGCCCAACTTCACGGAGGAGGGACTCGTCAACTTCTCCAAAATGCGAATGGTACAGCACTTTTACACAGGTGCGAAGGTCCGTTCGTCCATTTGCCCGATAATAGTTTGACGTTTCGTTATAGATTTCACACATCATCAGAGAGATCCGGCAGTTCCAGCAGACGCCCTACAGGATAGAACATCAAGTTAAGGTAACATATGACTCTCAGCACACATCATTGACATCATCAGTGACGGGCTGTGCATTTGGTACCTGGGCCTTCCCTGGGGACTTAATAGCACCCCTATCACGTTGCAATTATATAAAAACATCACTTTTGAATGAAAACGTCAAGATAACGTGACATTAACAAAATGAAAATAAAATACATCATAATCACCGGAGATGCTGATTATTAAATATATTGAGGTGTGCAGATCGCTACTAATCTGTGCTACTAATTCTGAAGGTCCTGGGCAGACTACATTGATCTGGCAGCACAGAAAATATGAAATCTGATTAGACAAACAATCAAACATACAGTAAATGTATTGGAAGCAGTGCAGCCAAGAAAAACGCTGTGAAATGAAGAGAAATACCCTGTTGGGAATACATGAGTACAATTTCATGGAACAATTATTATAATTTAGCTTGTAAATATACTGGAGGTCCGTGCGTCTGATAGCGTTTAGGTCAGCAGAGAACAGGAGAATTGTAGAAAATTCGGTGAGTGTCCTTGAATTTAATAAAACAATTTTTAGGATCAAACTTCATATGCATTATTAGACACTTCTTAAAGTACTAAATACTACTCCTACTTCATTGAGAAAGTAGCCCGTGTGTACCAGGTATACCTATTGTTGTGGGCATTAATCACATATAATTAGACAGGCAGTGAGCAGGCCCTCTTGGAATGGCTGTCTATTATAATATATTAATATATACATAGTATATAGAGTATATACTGTACAAAGCTCAGGAAAGAGGCCAGTGCAAAATTACCAGTTGCTTTTTATAGGTACAGCATATGTTGGAGTACAAGTATTTTTTTACGTGTTATTCTATGTATAAACTACTTACAATTTAACTCCCAAATTCCAAATTCAGTACAAAATATAGTGGAACCTTCAGCTATGAGTTTAATTCATTCTGTAGCCACACTCGTATGTCAAATCATCTTTCACCACTGAAATGAATGGAAATGCCATTAATCTGTTCCAGCGTCCCCCTCCAAAAAAAATAAAAAATTATATTTTTTTGTAACAGTAAAAATAGCAATCTATATTTTAATGCTGATTGAAATTTCCAGTCCTGAAAAGGGTACTGTGACCGAGCACAGGGCAGATCACGCACATAGGGGCACATAGGGTAAAAAAGTGGGTGCCCAGTGCCCCCCTGGTTCCGCTGCCTCTGCATAGAGAGTCTCAGCTTTTCAGTACAGTAGTATATTAGTTGTTCTTCCCAGAGGATGAAGAATACATGCCTGTGAGTATTGTTATATTGTCTGTCTACATGCGTTGCTCCACCTTTCGTGCTGAAACATCCGTTGCTTAAAGCGTTATAACACCGCCATATAGATGCTCATCATTAGCACTTCAATGCCGCTTGCTAGCATTAAGCTAAGCGGACTTTCCCCTAAAGCTCCTGTATGTGTAGCCTGTATTCCTCCTCCATCCTTGCATTGTTGTTGCCTTGCAGGTGACACAGTACCTCCTGGATAAGACTCTGATCATGGATGAAGACACGCTCTATGACCTCTCGTTGAAGATTGAGCCCAGGCTTCCTGCCTGATCGATAGCGGCATTTGGACAAGCGGGAGCCTGCCAAACTTGGACCCCCCGACGAGGTCCAGGCTACCATGTGATCTCTAGCAATCGAATGAAGAAGAAGCCTGGGAAAGTTTTTGGGACTGGAAATGGAATGCTGGGAACACTTTGATCGGAGCGGCCGGACCGATGGTCCTCAAGGGCGGTGTGAGGGAAATGAGGTTGAAGGCTTTGAGGAAATGGCGTGCCGGGCCGCCGCCTGCACTCGCCATTCCTCGGTGTGGTGCCACTCGGCGGAAGGAGTGGATCTATAGAAATGTAGCATATAGAGAGGGCGCGACAGATAGCGAGATACCTGAGCTAGCGTCTCCGTGTTGTCGTCCGTGTTGTGTTGCGCCTCGTCCTTGTGCAAGAGCCCCCCAACCCCCAAAGTGCTTTGTCTTGACTTTGCATGATTTCAGCTTAGGGTGTAAATGTCTATATGGCCTTCAGCTTGATCTCTGACTCCTACCACTTAGCACTATGCATCCTCAGTGGGTTGGGTATAGCATAAATACCTTATCCCCTTCAAATATCATGTAGAACAGGATGTCTAGCTTTTTTTTAATCACGGGCCACAACGTAGTTATGGTAGTGGTACGGTTAGATGTACAGGGGTTTCACAATTCGGTGTACGTTCGGTACAGAAAGGGGGGGGGAAATGCTAAACAAATTGCTTACCTCTCGTGCAGACGGGGACAGAGTTAAGGAGATTTAAAAGGTAACTTCAGCTTAAATCCTTTTTTTTTAGGAAAGTGCAAGATCATTAGTTTGTCTTCTCTTTAAGAAATGAACAACGCAGAAAAGCGGTTTATTTTTTTAGGAACGAGGCGTGTGGCTATAGAGCAGCAGGCAGTTACACTTCCGCTTACCAAATACGTTCTGTAATAATAGCCCCATCTTATTACATAATTGCCCCTGCATTTCATTATTATATATATTTTTTGATGATAACTAGTTTTGAGCAGATGTCAAGGAATAAATGAGGCAAGCTTTCACGGGTCACATAAAATGACGTGGAGGGCTGGATCTGGGTTTGACACCTGTGCTGTAGGAAATCACCCGAATGCAAAGTTCATCTTTAAAGTCCTGAAAATAAATGTGAATTTGGCACGCCACAGAGAAGTGTTGTTAACAAACCTGGTGAATTTGAATAATGAACAAAAAAAAAAAAAAAGCCAAGTATACAAAATGGTGAAAAATGTCTTTGCTCTAAAACGCTGTGGATGTGTCAGCTGAATTCGTGAAAACACGCCACACTGAAAAATGTATGCTTCTTCATCTAGCAACTTTCTTATGCCTACACAAAACTTCGTTTGAGCCACGAAAAATAGAATATATCCCAGCGGGTCGTCATGGGGCTGTCCATGCAACGACGAGAGGCGCTTGTCACCAGTTAGCTTGTGAGATAGCAGGCTTTCAGGGCTCCTCTAGACTCACCCGCGACATCACCTCATCGCTCGAGAATTTAAATCATGACACCGAACTGTTCTGTAAATTGCGGCATCAAGGAAAGATGCATTTTTGGGGTGGAGGCATAGCTAGCTAGCTAGCTAACTACATGCTGTAATGACAGAAATGGGCCTAATATCTTAGCAACTTGCAAATGTGCCAGATAACCACTGATTCGAACCAAGTCGCAAAAAAGGTTTTTATATAGTACACCGAAGTGTGTCACTGGGCACAGATTTTAGCCAAACCCAAACAATCAGGAACAAAAAACAAAACAACAACAACAAAAAAAACTGTTTAACGCTTATAGCTGCACAATTCAGAACTACATAGTTCGGTCTCTGCACATTTTCAGCAATTATCTTCAAACATGTACAGTATAATGTGTTTAGAAACATCTAAAAATATTTGAGTTTCCCCCTTTTAAGTAAACTAGCTATCTACCTTTCTAGCTGGATGATAGATAGATAGATAGATAGATAGATAGATAGATAGATAGATAGATAGATAGATAGATAGGTCGATAGATAATGGTCAACAATGAGAATGACACCTCCACTATTTTTGAAAATGAATGGTAAAACAGTACCAAAAAAAAGTGGCCTTCTTATTCATCACTCATGTTAATCCACAACTGAAAAGCAAATAGCTCCCTCTAGTGTTGTAATGAGCTCTGCTGTCCTAATGCTTGTGCAGTTGTGCGTTTTGCTTACATGTTCTGACTGGGACAGCCTGCCACATTGTGACATGTGTAAGACTGGGCAGGTTTTTGCACTCTCGGAGATGTAGCTTTGCTTGAGTGATGCTATGATGCCATCATCATCCTCAATTGTTACGCCGTGAATGTTAAGTTGAGTGTCTCGCGTCGCCATCGCTCCTCTGTGCTGCAGGGCCAGGCTCTTGAGTGACAAGAAATCTGTTTGTTTTAAAGACAAAAACAAAACAAAAAAAAAAGTTGTTTGAATGTGTAAAAAAAAAGATGTAGCATTTGAATAATCAAAATTTGTTTTCTGTATTGCTCATGATGAACATAGTTGTCCTGCATGTACATAACAACTGCATGTTGTGCATGTCTGATTCTGCTTTTTGCACTGCACTTTGCCATTTGAAGTGCCAGTTGTACATGCTGGCTGGGGGCCAATGGATGCTGTGTTTGTAATGTAAAAGTCCTATTTTCACGTTTGTGTGTTTGTTACTCCTGAATCAGTCTGCATTTTTCACTCGCCGATGCAGGGGAAAATAAATCAACATGCCTTATGTGTTGGACTTTTTCAAACATTCAATGACTTCTTGCAGACCTCCGGTGGAAGACAGTTTTAACTTGCAGTTGAGCTTCCATGAGAAATACTTCTTTGCTGCCTTTTGTCATAGTCTTCATGTCACCTTTAAGCCAGTTTTTTCATGGCAAAAATGTAAACACAGCTACATTGAAAAGCTCCAACTAGCAACAAACAACACCCTTCACAACATGTCATGCCAAATCTATCAAAATGATGATGATGACTTGATTTTTCCTGAGTAAGTAAAGGCAACCCCCGTCCGCCCATTTTCTAAACTACTTGTCCGCATTATTATTGCGTGTACGATGGCGCCTATTCCAGCTGACCTTCCACTGGTTGCCAGCCAATCGCAGGGGCACATACTGTACAGTCACGCTCAAAAACAGTGCCAGTGTTGTTAGCCATGACTATCCATCCATCCATCCATTTTCTGAGCCGCTTCTCCTCACTAGGGTCGCGGGCGTGCTGGAGCCAATCCCAGCTGTCATCGGGCAGGAGGCGGGGTACACCGTGAACTGGTTGCCAGCCAATCACAGGGCACATAGAAACAAACAACCATTCGCACTCACAGTCATGCCTACGGGCAATTTAGAGTCTCCAATTAATGCATGTTTTTGGGATGTGGGAGGAAACCGGAGTGCCCGGAGAAAACCCACGCAGGCACGGGGAGAACATGCAAACTTACAAACGGGGATTGAACCCCGCACCTCAGAACTGTGAGGCTGACGCTCTAACCAGTCGGCCACCGTGCCGCCCATGACTATATTTAAAAAAAAAAAAAAAAAAAAAACTGGCATACGCAATTAGGATTACCAGTATTCTTTTATTGAGATTTATTGGCGAAATGCCAGAATAATGCGAGTTTTTTTTTTTTTTAGATACACACACACACACACACACCTGCATCCCCAGTGACGGACCTCTTCAGAAAGTCAAATGTCCTAAACCTAACACCTAATACTAATCTTTCTTAAACCTTTGTGGGAAATTACATCAACTCAAGGCAAAATGAAAAGGTAACCAATGCTAATAGTTGACAATCAAGGCACCTTTCCTTAGCATTTTATTTTTAGTACGAACAAGTACTTCTGCTCATCTCGCTCAAATAAGAAAGGAAGGGAACGTTCCTAAGTAAAAAACTGAATTCCAACAGGCCCGTGGACGCTTCACATCTCGCTTGTGCTGCTTGAAGATTCTTTCTGCAGCCTCCTTTTCTGCATCCTCAATGCGTTTGAGGCCTCGGTCTTACACAACTTCTTTCGGCAGCTTTTTTGTGAAAAAGCAGCAGGACAAACAACATATTTTGAGGGATTTATAAATACTATGAGTTCAGTATGAGTTCTTTTCAGGGGAGGATATGAAGTCCTCACTGTGGATCCTTCCACTTCTCTGTATCTAACCCAGGGGTGGGCAAACCTTTGTGTCAAGGGCCTGTGTTGAGTTTGAAAACAAATAGATGAGCCAGATTTTTCAGAAATTAGGTTAAAAAAAAAGGTGCGAAGGATGGATTGAGAATGTCGAGAAACCTGAACAGAAGAAAAATTTAAAATAAAGATTTTTGGTCCATATGAATGCTCCTTAGCATTCAAACAACACTCCCATAAGGACATCCTGGTTCTTTATAGAAGGTAAATGATGTCGTGCGAGTGGTTTCAGGCTTAACAATGACAATACATCTTGATGTGGATCGAGCACGACCTCACAAGGGTCATATCTTATGAGCAAGAAGGAAAATGAAGAGAAAGTTTGAGCTTAAATAGGTATTCACATACATTTGTAAAATACTGCACCATTGTTGTTAATTCTTCATGAAATAAGTGCATTTCATCATTTAGTTTGTGTGGTTGTTGCATGTTATGTTGTTGACCTCTAGGTGGAGCAACTGATCAATGAAAAAGGTTGCAGTTTATGAGGTGGAGCATGTGGGCTACATCCTCGGCTGACCTGAATGAACAGTGGGAAGGCAACAATCGAGCACTTTCCTTAGGCTACTGTATGTTTCTGGCCATTTTTTCATCCAGTCTTGCTAAAATTTTCAATGGTCCATTACGGTATTTTTTTATTTTTTTATTTTTTTTTAAATCAGTTTATTTGAAAGGGGACAATGCAATTTCATAAAACACATGAAATACACATGGTTAAAAAAGCCAGAATTAGCCAGAAGGCCAGTTTTCATCTGTAGTCCCCTGGCCATGATGTAAAAAAGCAGTAAAATACATCTACAAGACAATATAATACAGGATACATAATCAAAGACTTACCATACTATTAAGAGAGAATAAAACCACAAATCATTTGATCATAACAAAAAAAAAAAAAAACATCATAACATACTTGTCTTTTAGTGTTGGCAGCTATAGGTGTTAACTGGCCACATTTTCAGTTGATAACGGGCCGGGGATGCTCTGTACCAGAGGCTCAAAGGCGCACTGTTGCGGATGCCAGTAGGTTCCCTCCTGACCCGTCACGTTCTGACGGGCTCGCTTGTGATTCTTACGTACTCTCAAGGCTTTTTAAAAATGTTTTTTTAAATTAATTAATTAATTTATTAATTAATTTATTTTTTTATTTTTACTAATGCCACATGGACACCATGCACCTGTAGCGCATGTTTGTTGCCCTAGCAGAGTCAAAATAAAACTCCCCGGCATGACCCGGTCCCAGAGTCGGCGTCAGCACAGGGGGATCACATATAAATGTTACATACTGAATTCGTTTTCTGTCAGCAATTAATTCACTAATCCATCTCTTGTACCAAACCATGCAAAAGAGCCCATTATTGTCATCAACAAATGTATCAGATTCTCTTTACATTCTGTTTGAAAATCAACTGTTTTATGTTTTTGTTTTGTTTTTATATGCAAATGATCCACTGCGGGTATGTGTTATCGCTAATGTCTTTGTTTTACCATGAGACCAGGGACAAAGCTGCTTTGAGCCTCGAATCAGAATTTTACTGTGGAAGCAAATTAACCTGAAACAGTGAAAGCATCTATTATATTTTCAGTTGTAACACGTCTGTGTTTGAATCTCGGCTCAAGCCTTCCTGCTTTCCCTCATTCCAAAATTTGCACGTTAGGTTCATTGAAGACTCAAAATTGTCTTTAGGTGTGAATTTGAGAAATCTCACCCAAAGTCAGAATGTGATAGGCTCCAGCTTAACCGCGAGGAGAAGCTGTATAAGAAAATTGATGGATGGATAATGTTTCATCATAATAAGCCTTCAGCTACATCTCAGTTTTAACCTTGTATATTTTGTCCAATAGCGGCAATTAATGAAAGAGGATTTGCGGCGGAGAGAAAAGGAAATAGACACGAATAAACCCTCAAAGGCAAAGAAGACGTTTTGGTCTCAGTTTAGGCATGTAAAAAGATCATCTGACCGGAATAATTAGTACTGAACCGAACAAAACACGCAACACGGATTTAGACGTACGACCTCCCAATGATCTTCTCTTCCCTACACGGTGACGTCACTACTAAGGCTGACTGCCACATTTAATACGATAGTGCAGTTGTGAACAATTATGTCAAGAGCTTTACAATTTGTCTAAAAATAAATACTTGTCTTATTCATTCAAGCTGCTGCTTGCTGTCTCATAATAACGATAAGCACTTACAGTATTTCACTGAGATAGAGTGGACCGTCAAAGGCAGTGTTTCTCAACCCTAATTGAGCCAAGGCATCCATTTTCTCAACGGAAAATCTCAAGGAAAAAGCAATGGATATTCAAACACAAAGGGTGAAACAACACATGTAGACTGATGACAAAAATACTCATAGGCACATATTCTTTACCCTCTGTGAAGAGACTAATATTACTGCATCTTACTGAGGACCTGCAGACTGTCTCCATGTATATAGATAAATATGATAACCATGAATAACACAAACCTTAAATGGCATGTACTCATATTACTTTGACAAATTAACAATGTATTTATTTATTTTTGCTGAAATGGCCAGGCAATTTGAGTAATGCCACCGTGTAATCTACGTAATGTTCTATGCGATGAGATCCCCATCCAGTGGCAAAGTCATTCAACGACTTTTAGCAACAAAAAGAGCCGACTTTAGCAAAATGCCGGGCAAATGAGTTGGCAACACTGATTACCACTGATGGTAGCCCTCGCACAGCACAGGAGGTGTCCAGGCTGGTCCACGAAATTAATGAATTGGATCTCAGCTGGTGGTTAACCTGGCATCCACCTTGTCCTTTACAAGCCTTTAATCCAGGTTTAAATGTCCAAAGCATATAACTGATAAGCAATAGGCAGGATAAACAGATCTGGGATCACCATAACAAACTGCAGCTGTGTTCATCTTGTTGACACTCGTATAGGAGAAGTGAGGATTAGACTTAATAAATAAAGGCACCCTGCCGTTTGAAATTACTGATTTAATTATTTGGCTGAACACTCCTTTAAAATGCCGCTGTTTAGCATTCGCTCTTCTCTCTTCTGGCAGCAGATTCATGAGATATTAATGCTATTAGCGCAGAAAGTGTGCGTACTGGTCATGAATTATACAGGATGAGGTTAGGATATCATTGAAGGACACGAAAATTGGATGCTATGGGAAGGAATTGCACAGTAGCATCAGAATTCACAGTGACAGTGTTTTTAAATGGCGTCAGTCTGACGGTGAAAAACCTACAAATTATTGGAACTCATGACAATATGTGCTTAGATGCCATAGGGTAAGCAAGTCAGGGATGTTTATTTAACACCAGAACAGTTTGTGTCATCATGTAATACCATGGTAATGTTTACTATTTATTATGTGGAAGGCTTGACATGAACTTTTTTGCTCACTGTGGCTGGGTGTTTCCCAGAGCTACTAGCCACTCAGCATTTTCACTAGTCACAATTTTGTGTTGGATAATAGGGGCGCTAACCAAAGATGTTCTTGATGAAAATGCATTTGTCATCGTGGGGGGGCTTCATGAATTGAGCAAACACTGTGTGAAGGCAGTGCTCATGGAAGTTGTAGTGTCATAGTCTCACATTGGTTTGTTACACAGATGCTGTTTGGGTGAACAATGCAACTTATATGTATAAAGTGGCTAGTGGGAGTGGTGGTGTTACCCTGCCACTGCTGAAATTCACCCCTATTTGGTGTGTTGGCAGGTGTTAACATCAAGCCCTGATTATGTGGAATATTATGCAATTATTCCAAAAATATGTATTCCAAATAGGCGTCTGCGTGAAATGTCAGTCCTAAAATATATATAATCTCATTATGATGTGTCAGTGTGTCATTTGAAGCGCACGTGAGAAATAGTGTGTGTATTGTGTGGTGTCACATTTTTATGTATGTTTATGATCTTCTCTTTTTAGTACAACTTGCCATCATTACATTGTTCATTTCAGCCTTATGTTGCTATTTGCGTAGTTCATTTATTATCTTTTTCCAGGGGACGTGTACCATCCATTTTCTGTTAGGGGCTCACTACTTTTCAAACCGAGCATGACTACAACTACTTCAATTTGTGGACTCGCCGATACTGAGTAATGATACTTGATGCCATTCTGATTTGCATGTGATGTAATTGATTGTTGTGAAAATGTTCTCATGTAATCAAATATTCTTCAAAAGCACAGAACGTGAATGTAGGTCAGTGCTTCTTATACAGGTAGTGAAGGCCTTGCTGGCCTTGATCCCTTCCTAGTGCTGGTGTCTAAACTCTTCCATGCTCAGTGCTGAAGACACAAAAAAGAAATCGCATTTGCAAGAAGAGTCCCAACCCTCCCTCTGTCTTCCCCCCCCCCCCCCCCCCGCTGGCTTCCAAAGTGCAGTTCATCCTCTAATAATGAAAAGTGAAAATTGCAGCACGTCGAGTGAAAACGACATCCGGCGGGTAATTGAATCATCACCGTTGAGCAGGTTTGAGATGAATCCCCCCGTAAGGAGAAGATCAAACGGTTAGCAAGAATGTCGAGGGGAATAACGCGCATGTGCCGTAATCCCATTAAGAGCAGCACATTCATGCGCACTCTGACGCAGGTCACAAACAAACACTCAACAGTGTTAAACATGCATGTTAATGCTCATCATAAGCCCTTTTAATCATGGCTCTGAGCGGCGACTGTGAAAGCTATTTGTGTGCCTGTGGAACGCATTGGATTAGGGCAAATTAAAAATAAAATGCTGACTGCCACAGTCATGTTTTTAATAGGGAGACAAACATACAAACATTGACAATGACTCTCTGGCTCATCTTTGTTTGTCCTAAAATTTGACTTATGAAGATTAGCATTAGTGCGCACGTGTGACTATTTTAGTAGCTATTATAATATAGAATATTGCTGTATGATCTTGGAAAAAAAAAAAAACACACAGAATGTAGTCAGTTTGCAACATAATGTAGTCAGTTTGTAGTCAGTTTCAACAAATCTCAAATGTTCTTGCAATTCAAGCATGCAAGTGAAAAAGATCATGCAGTTCTTCCAACGCAATGGAAGGCGTTACTTCATTTTAAAAAAAGACCATAAAAAATCGGCTTTGTCATGCATTATGTTTTTGTTTTATTCTTTAATTTTCAAAATGTTCACGGCATTACAAACAAGAGCGACATGTAAGGAAGATTACACACAATTTTAAAACAATAAAACATCACAATTGTCTATGCGTTTAACATCCAGTAAATTAATTTGTTAACAAGAAATAATCAGCAGAGTTAATTAACTCATTCACTGCCAGGCATTTTCAAAGCAGTTTTCCCATATTGGCAGCTGTTTTAGAGTATTTTGACTGATCTTTCAAGACCTACAGAATATTGGGTTTTGTGACAATATAAGCACAGTACCAAACAAAACAACTTTCTTTCTTCCACAAGAAAAAAATTCCGATCTTTAGTTATCAGTGGTAGAACATGGTTTGGTTTCTGCCCAGAAAGTGGAGAAAATTAGCTTTTTGTGAAAACAAAATGTCAAGCAGAACAGTTACTTTGACACGAATACTTTTTTTTTCTCTTTCGTGACACCTCAAACTAGAAAACAACAAAAATAAGACTAGGAAAGGGCGTTTGATAACAAAATAATTTATTTACAGATGTACAACTAAGAAAGATGCCGTGAGTGAGGCTGACTCACTGCGTGGCTCGAGTTGAACGTCACTGGCTTCTTACATTACTAGTGTGAGTCCCGATTGTACTCTGCTTGAATCATACATACACATACTCTGAGTGTGAGGTGCCTAAACTTCCAGCAATTGGCAATTCTCTCCCTCATAATTGATGTGAAAAGCTGAGATTCACTGCATAATCTTTATCTTCTACTCAAAAGCTGTGCTGGTCTCAAAACCAAAGCGATGCAAGGTCGCCATCTACAGGGATTTGTTAGTCATTAAAACCACTGGGTTGACAAACCTGAAAAACAGAGTTGACGAATATATACGTGGGTGGCAGTAAACGGTTGAGATTTCAGTTTACCAATATAAACGTCCACGGCAGTGAATGAGTTGACAATAAAATACTATTTCATAATGTAAACAAAAGTATTGACACAATTTGTGTGACTTTGTGTGCAGTTTCATTCCACATTGCACATGCTGTCCACGCTGTTCTCCTGGGCCTCGGGCAGCTGGTTGCGTTGAAGTAGTCGGTAGCGGAAAGACACTCGGTTGATGTAGTTGCCACTGGACACCAGCCTCACCACCGAGTTATCACAGCCGATCTTCATCTGGGCTGAGGAACCACACGGACAAGCACAGTGGGAACCCAAACATGTTCCATCCACAAGCGTTGTATCAAAAGGGGCAATTTGAATGACACTTCCAAAGACCAATTAATTCCAGACCTCTCTATATGATGCAGTGAGGTTCTACGCCACTAAAAAAAATATATAATCACAATTTAAGCATACTGTTAAATCAGATTATATTCGTAGGAGTACCGAATGTTGTGTCTGTTAAATCAATCCTTACAATCCAGACAAGTAGCAATTCATCACTTTACAGGCAAATTTGTACCTGACAGGTGTTAAGATTAATGAGTTTGAGCGTTTGTGGTAGCCATTTTCGGACAAAATGTGGGATTGGCCAAGCTAGCAAGTGGACTCATTTGCATTCAACAAATGCACACACGCAAACTAATTTGACAAGCAGAAAATGCAAACGCATTAAGCTATAAATCTGTGTGACACTTTGAAATAAAGCAATGCATAAAACAGAAGCAACATTGCTTCAAAAAAAGTTACATTTACATTTTGGGGGCTTTTTACTTATGTTTTTGGACACATGAGGTGATATTGTCAAACTTGTGGTTTGGCTTTGAAATACTGTATATCTCTTGTGTCACCAGGCCTGGAACTCTTCTGACAATTTTGGTGTAATAAAAGGAACTAGAAATGCATGGTTGTTGACCACCAGTACATTTAGCCACACGATTAAATACACAAGAGGCTGAAAGCACAAGTAGCGTGCAGCTGCTCTTCGCCACTGGGGGAGCCATTCAAGGCGGGGTACAGCCTGGGCTGGTCGCCTGCCAATCGCAGGGCATTATAGACAAACACCCAATCGAATCCGAAGTATGCGGAACATCACATGACCTAACCTGGAAAACAGGCTAGCGGACTTCCTGTGTGTGCTACGCTAAGAGGCATGACTACGGTTTGATCACGTATTTTTACAATCTTTTACCACGAATTAATCACGTTATATCTGCAGAAATTTGTAATCCTAGTTAAAACTATGTATAACACAATAGAAGGACGGAAAAGTGTTATGATTAAAAAACAAAAAACTTTGGAGTGATATTCACAGCGGAGGATACGGTCGACTCACCGAGCCCACTGAGAGGAAAACACAGATCGGCAATGGGGAACATGTGCGACGTGTCCACCCCGTTTCCACCCAGCAGCTCCACGTAGTCACCGGAACCCCAACATCCAGACGACAGCCTCACCTTCGCAAAAACAAATAACCAATAAAGTGCGCAAGCTTGCACAAGCACCTAAATGTGATATACGGTTATATATTTTACAGTTGATTTGGATTGCAAAAATAGTGGTCTCGGGCAGGTGGGGCAGTGCCCTGCAAGTTCCAGCAGATGGTGCTGTGGTGAAAAAAAGCACTTTTTGTTCTCAAAAGTATTTCCATTTAATACAGAGCAGTGATTTAAATGCCTATTATGAATACGAATAAGTGTGTCTCATAAAAATCTATTAGTGGGCCAGGTGGCAAAATTTTCCACACGCGTTTTTTATATATAAAATCTCACTGGGCTGTAATCATTGTGCTGTTAGACAAATAGCAATAACAGAAATAAATCTTGGTTTCGTACAAATATTTTAGGGACAATATTATGCGGCCAGAACCTTTTTGAAACCTCAATCATAAAGAAAACCTAAATCATAGTATACAGTGCAGAACAGAGGAGTGTCTGACCTTGGGCCTGAGCTCGTTGCTTTTGGCCTGCCCCAGGCTGAGCTGCGTCAGCTGGATCTCCACCGGGTAGATGATGGAGAAGCTGCAGTTCCTGTGCTGATGGGGCATCACCATGGTGAAGCTGCCCTCTGGGCTCTGAGACATTATGTTACACGCTACAACACACACACACACACACACACACACACAAATTGGACATAAGCAGTATTTTATACCACTAACATTATCTCTCTATTGGAATGTAAAAACACACACACTCACAAGCAATCCTGAGTTGTAATTGTCGCCTGTATTCTAAGTCTGGATGTTTTTATTTGACTATAACGAGTGAAAATAGTGAGGTTAGATAAATTTGTGTAGGCTTGGTTTGTTGAAATCGATGGCTGTGATGCGTCCTGCAGAGAACAGCCACCTGAGGTACGTGATTCATTTCTGCCTGTATTCATGAGTTTTGTGAGCTTTTTCTTGGGTTGATTGCGTCTCTCACCTTTGAAAAACCTTTTTTGAAGATGACACAACACAGGTGTGAGCGCTTATGACGTTTGTGTATGATCGGTAGCGTGTGTCACCGCGGACTTTGAAGGGCACCGCTGGCTGTCAACACAACGAACACCTGCCATCTTTGCGTTTTGTTCGTACTATTATATCAAGCTTGGATGCTTGAAAAACGTTTTTGGGACGATGATGTTACACGTGCGTTAGATTTTGTGACATATTAAAGGCTTTTTAGATCATCATAGGGCTCGACTGACCGTGACCTCGATGTGCACGAGTTGGGGACTTTTATGCACGGATGGTTATCACGACGTGCCTATACAATTTTAATTATTCATTCATTCGTTCATTTTCCGAACCGCTTATCCTCTCACTAGGTTTCGCGGGCGTGCTGGAGCCTATCCTAGAATTAATGACATTATATTTTCCAGCATATTAAATTAGCGATTAACATAATTTTGGGGTGCTAGCTGTAGCTGTTGTGCAAAAGTATATGACAACAATAAGGTATAATCCCAATGACTGAGTACTGCCACTTTATAGTATAGTACATTCCTTTTCCCACAGCAGTAAATTTGGTCTCCACTTCTGCTACTGATGTCACACCAAGACATGGTGGGGGGGGGGGGGGGGGGGGTCAATTTTGGCGATGGAAAAAGGGGCGTTCCAAAGGCAATTAGTTATTTACCAATTGCTCCAAAATAGATTGATATTATTGGAAATGACTGACAGTATCATTCTGTTGTGCAAAAACATCCATCCATCCATCCATCCATTTTCTGAGCCGCTTCTCCTCACTAGGGTCGCGGGCGTGCTGGAGCCTATGCCAGCTATCATCGGGCAGGAGGCGGGGTACACCCTGAACTGGTTGCCAGCCAATCGCAGGGCACATTTAAACAAACAACTATTCGCACTCACATTCACACCTACGGGCAATTTAGAGTCTTCAATTAACCTACCATGCATGTTTTTTGGGGGGGATGTAAAATGTCCAACAAGTGCACCACCGGTCTGAGACCTCGCTTTGAAACACCCACTCATGTATGTCGTTTAATATTTAGCTTTTTTATTCCACATTATTCTTTTCTTGTGTGCACTTACGGAAAGGGTTGCGCAGCTTCTTCACGACGAGGGTGAAGCCGCTGTCGGTGTTGTGGATGCGGAAGAAGACCATGGCGACGTTCTGAGACGAGCGCGTGGCGGGGCCCGGCGCCTGGGACGAGCAGATGTCTGTGTAGCGCTGTTGCAGAGGCAGCGGGTGGTCCTCGCTACTGGGGAACTTCTCCCCCTTCAAAACCCAGCCGTCAAATATCTGGAAACACACATACGCAAGTGTCTTAACTGTAATTTGTATCTCTCTTCAATTTCTTGGCATCGGTTGATACGATGCGTTCATTCATGCTAAAATGTTTGCTTGTCCATCCCTCCATCCATTTTCTATACCGCTTATTGTCATTGGTCATGGAATAACGCTCAGTACGATAAGAGTGCAGTTTTACGCTCTCCAGCACGCGCGAGTGAGGTCAACCTTGATGAAGTCGCCGCCGTCGCAGTCGATGTTGACGTCGGACAGCTCCAGGCCGATGACCTCGCTGGGCTCGCCGATGACGAAGGCGGCGCAGGCCAGCTGCTGCGGCGACGACGCCACGAAGGTGAAGTGACCCTCGGTGGCCAACATGTCCAAACATCCTGACAAAGTGGAGAGAAACAAAAATGGCCGTTTGTTTTCAATCCCCAGCGAAGCATTGAGAGTATTAGATTCTCAATGAAAATATTTGAAACAGATCTCAGTATCAGCAAACCAGCGGTACAAATATTTCATTAGTGTATTGAAATTGATTTTTCAGGCCTCTGTACTTGAGTTGAGTATGTTTTTTTTTTCTTTCTGGTACGTATTTACTTTTACTGTCTACATTTGATGATACCTTTGAATTCTACTCTACTTCTACTGGGGGGTGCCCCTGATGAGTGTTTGACAAATGAGTGACACCTCTTAAGTCACACCTTCTGATTGGATGTTTTTCCTCAGGCTCTGTGGTTTTTTTGTCATAAAATTAGAGGCACAAGATGAGGCGAAAGATGGCAGATTTTTTTTTTCACAGATAATATTTCTCACGTATCAGGTTTAAAACTGACAGAGTGAACAAATATGACAAAGGGTGTGTTGTTTTCTTAATTGACTGCATTTGGGAAAGGTGTCAATTAGTGGAGAGGTTTTTATATGTACTGTACAAACACTTAAAATAGCCACTTTCTTCAAATAATGTGCAATTGTGCATCAAGGGAATTATGTTCTCAACCAAAATATTCAAAACATCTCTCAGATTCATGCAGTACAGCTCTACACCAACCACAATTTTTGGATTGAATGAGTGATAGAGCTTTTTGTTTCACAGTACAAAAAAAAGAAAAGAAAACAAATCTACGGTATAAATATCCCATACTGAAACACCATGTATTAAAAAGGAGTAGCATAAAGTTAACCGTTTGACCGATTTCCACAAATGGTGCACGGCAGTATGAATTCACTTTTTTTTTTTTTTTTTATTAGATAGGGGGCATATCTATTCGTGGAAATATATTGGATACCCTTATACCCTTATATTTACAGACATATTCTTTTGGAACAATATGATGCAATAATTACTTTCATTTCAACTTTTTTTTTATTTTTTTAACTTTTTTATGCACTCCATTTACCATTTTATGGAGAAATGCAGTGCAATGACAAGAAATGAGGCAGACTAACTTTCTGGAACATAAACACACAACATTGTGGAGTGATCACTCAGTCTACTAGAATGTTCATCTTTAAAAAGCCTCTTTAATACTGTGCAGGGAACACATTTCATTACAACATGTAGAAAGGTTCCAAACCTCAATAGGTGCTGTTGTTTTGGTTAGCAATGGGCTTAATAGGGTTTAGGATCTGTGGTTATTACAGTTCCTAACTGTATAAGAAAGTAGGTCACATTCACAGCTCTTGCACTGGATCACATTTGATTGTGCAAGTGTACCTAATATTGTGGACTGCGCATGTACACGAATAGATCAGCTGACTTGATTGTGTAAAGTTTAGTCAGTAAATAAATGTGTTCAATCTGAAGAACTGAGCCGAGTTAAAGTTCCGAATACTGCAAAGTCACTTACTGAGCGGTCGTTTGAAAATGAAGTCCTCCGATTCTCTCTTCTGCTCCAAACCGAGAAGAGAATAGAATCCGTCTGAAGCGTCGTCCTCCTGAAAAGTACACATTTGAGGATCGGGCATCATGCCGAGCAAATGGACGCTTTAGGTTTTGCAAAGGGAAACTTACCTCGATGTAGCGGGTGAGCATCATGCGGGACGAGAGAGAGAGGAGGAGGAAGAGAAGTTGTGAGCGCACAGACGGAGACATGCTGATGATGTATGTGTATGAGTGCGTGCGTGCGTGTGTGTGTGCGCGCGTGTGTGCACGCGCGTGTCTCGCCTTCCTACTCAATCTTGCTGAGGAGAAGAACAGCTCAGGATGCACCGCGGCTGCTTTTATATAGCAGCCGCACAGGCTCAATCAAGCATCCCGCCGGGGCTTCACGCTGATGTATGCGAGTCACTCATTGCACCGTAGACAAATTGAAGGTTGCATTGCTTGTCAAATTGCACATTGCAAGTCTGCCTACCTGTAAATATATGTTTGTGAGTATTGCTGGGATTACTGTTATATTTCACGTCTACGTGGGTTGCTCTACCGTTTGTGTTCAAATATTAGTTGCTTAAAGCAGGGGGGGGGGGGGGGGAAGGTGTCAAATATACAGCCTGCGGGCCAGAAGCGGCCCCCTAGGGGTTACAATCCGGCCCGCAGGAGGAATTTGAAACTGAAAAAAACACGCTGGTAGAATGTTCTGCAAAAAGTACCATGAAATAATTGTATGAATCATTTTATATGGGCATTTAAAAATATATAAAATACATTCAAATTATTTTTTGTTAATACGGTATTGAAATTCCATCTTTACCAGCAAGTAAGACATTTTTCAAAAATGAAATATGCACAAATATATTTTTAGAGAACAATTAAGACATTTAAACCCATCCAAAATTTGAAACCTGACAAATCGCCCTGGTATGCCATGTACTGCAGTGTTTCCCAACATTTTGTGAGTCAAGCCACATATTTCATGAGTAAACTCTTACAGCACTCCCCAAAACAAAAAGACAAAAAGTACGTATAAGGTATTGTAATAATGATGACCTCGTCTTAATTTACTCACAAATGTTCTTAATGTTAATCTTCTGTGTCGTGGTTATTACACCTGCCTCACAGTCCACAGGTTCTGGGTTTGAATCTTGGCTGAGGCTTTTTGGGCTTTCTTGGGGACAATCCATCAATGACTCAACAACTCATTGATAGATTGTTGAGTTTTCCTTTCATTTCCATTTTTTTTTTTTTTTTTTTTTTTATGGCGTGCCCTTCCTTACGTCCCACTAATTGCTTTATGTTGAGAAACAATCGCCCGAGACAGAAGCTGTGCTCTAATCCAATTCACAAAATTCACTTAGATGAGGCTAATTGTAAGCATCCACGCGGCCGTTGTGAAAGGTCAGACTTGACAACAAGCTGAGTGTTTGGGACAGCGACTACACGCTCACTCCCATTCATCTAACCCCCCCCACCCCCCCCCCAAAAAAAATATTGAGTGTGGCCTAAAATTACCCTCTACTAATGACTGCTGACATTTCCTACGCACTGATGAAGGTCTGTGACGCCACACGCGCGGCTCCAAAAATAAGAAACACAATAAAGAGCAACAATGGCTTCGAGACAGCAGCATTGTCCCCCTTGGGGTGCGGTGACCTATTCGAGGTGTATTACCTTCAATTCAAAGCCATGGGGGGCAACTCCCATTAATTGGTGTTCTTTTGAAAAGCTTTTGTGCGTAGCGGTTGTCTCTGCCTATCTATTACTGACATTGTTATGAAGGACAACAGTGGAAAGTCACATTCTAAGTGCAAGTATAACCCAAAAGGACACGTCATGTACTGCAAGTGCTAGCTACGCATATGGACAATTTGAGATACTTTAATGAACTTAACATGCGTCATCACGGAATCTCAAAACTGTGAGGAGGACATGCTAACACCTTTCCCGCCACCGTACTGTGTTAATCTGATACAACTGCGATGACACCTGTGATGATTTTTTTGATGCCTATATGAATAAATAAATCACATATTTTAGGATAGTTTATCACATACACAGTACTAGTGTTTGCCAACTTTCCCATACTCACAGCACACTACCAAAAATACATATCACAAAAAAATAAGATACAGTATGGAATAGGATTTACTTGTTCTGCCTGTGACTTTATGTCACTGGCATAAATAAACAAAGACACATTGGTGGAATGTTTATTTTTCATTGAAAATCATGCACAAAGGCTGCATATAAATATAAATTCTGGAGCAAAAAAAAAAAAAGGTAAAATTGACAGAAATGATCAAACAGTAATATATACTGACATTAAGGATTTAGTCCAAGTCCATTAGACTAATATGGATTTTTGCAATAGTTTCTAAAAGGCAGCTTCCCCAGATTTACAGCTGAAACATAACACACATAATAAACGTTGAAGCAGAGAAATACATACAAAACAAATGCAAATAAATACATTTTCAATCAATTGGTTTTAAAAATCCCAGTCGAAGTGATAGCCTCTGCTCCCCTCTGGCGGCCAATTTGAAGAACTACCCTTTCTTTGCAACATGATGTGATCGAGGAATAACAAACAGTTGAGCAGCTATTGATTTTAGTAGAAGAAAAATCTCCTAAATATTTTCCATTAAAGATGCAGCTAGATAAGGATGGAGGGGGTTGGGGGGGTGGGGGGGGGGGGTAGTTAGGAGGGTGTCTACTGCGTCAAATAATTGCTTACGGTGGTCCTATCCGATGTTCCCCACGTGGCGTCATGTGGTCAGAGGTCAATTGCAATGATTGTTGACTTGGCACACAAGCCCGTCTGGCTTTTGTATCCCAGCATGCACCCTGTCTGAGCACACCGACTGCCTGGCAGAAAGAGAACATTTAGTAGGTCTCTCTCTTGATTGGTGCATGCTGTTGCAAAGGTGCAACTTGACCCATTCATCTCCTGTGCGTGATGTGTGTGTGTGTGTGTGTGTGTGTGTGGAGGGGGGTGGGTCCTAATAAGCCGACCCCTGCCCGCATTCGGACTTGCTGGACAGAGAGAGATGAGCGCAAAGCCCCGCATGGATTTTCTTCCTCATCAGCTCCCCTCCCAAACGTGGTTAGTTCAAAGTGTGTTCATGAAGAGCGATGGATAACACCGTCTTCTTTTAATTACCTCCCAGCACACAACTTCAGGGGAGGCCTCCTGGTGCCAGTCTTTTGATTTTTATTTTTTAATTACTTTTTTTTTTTTTTTTTTTTTTGCTGCTGCCGAGTCAAGTCGCTAATTTGTTAGTCGATAGCAAAGAATCTAAATTCAGGTTTTGTAAATCAGTTAATTTCTAAAGCAGAGTGGTGCACTAGTGGTTAGCCCGTCTGCCTCGCAGTTCCAAGGTTCAGAGTTTGAATCTTAGGTCCGGCCTTCCTGTGTGGAGTTTGGATTTATTTGGGGTCCACTGAGAAAACCCACACAAGAAGAACACCAATTCACAGACAAAAGCTGAGATTTCAACTCCAAATTTCAGAACTGTGAGGCAGACATACGAACCAATAGTCCACCGTGCTGCCCTAGTGCCAAAACAAAAATAAATATAAATATAAATTTAAAAAATAATAATAAAAAAATAAAAATGTATCTTTTGGATTGTGCGCCGTATACTTGAAGCAAAACTTCATCTCACAGGAAGACACTTTGCTGTCTGCCTCGATCAATTGGATTTAACAGGCACGTGCACAGAAAATATCGTACCTATCACCAAAATGATTCACACAATTAAATTTAACTCATGTGCTTTTTCCTGTTAAAACAAGCAACAATCAATAATACAACTATTAACAAAGGAGGTGACAGGAGGCTAGGTGGATATCAAAAGTCCACACAACCCTGTTCAAATGACTTTTTGTCATGTTTTTTGGAAGGAGGAAGAGGAGTGCTGGGGGCAAGACGGGAGTAAACTGCGTGTACAATTCTTCTACCAAGGACTCAAATAAATCGCCGTCAGATTTCAAAACACTCTGGGTAAAATTGATGACAGAGAGGGTCGTTTTTTATTTCTTTTTTCAAATATTGATGAATGAAGGGGAAAAAATGGGCTGGAGCAAAAAGGGCATGTTTTTTATTCAGAGCAAAAGGACAGGTGCTTGAGCACTAACTAGAGGCTATGTGTGCAAGTGCCTGGGATTCATTTCCCCCCCCCTCCCACATTCTAAAATGCATAACTAAAAGACTAAATTGTCTACAGGAAGTGTTGTGGAGTAACAAATTACATGTAAGGAAGTTATGTAACTTAATTACAAATGTACTTAATAATAATCTGCGACATTACTGGAAGAAAATGTGTCATTAAATTACAGTTGCTTTTGGAAATTTCCATGATCAGAATTTTAGTTAAAGTTCAGATTTAGCAAATAGTCTTTTTCACATCAACTCTCCTCCTTAAACTGCCGCTCATGATCGGCTCGCTGTGGTCTTGCGCCAATCTCGTAGTCTCAAACATGGCATATTTTGTGTTGTGTTGCAGTCTATTCGTTTATCTGAGATTTTGAAAGGGTTAGACCAGGTTAGACTCATAATGTATCATTCAACTTTTGAATGCATAAGGGAATATTGATTTTTGAACAGTTTCATCTCTATCATTTTTTTTATGGAACATTCCCTTATCAATATTGTCTTCATGGTGCACATTTGTCATTAGGTCAACATGCCATCATGTTTTCCACATGATGTACGCATATAACTCAACAAGTATTTTGTATTGTTAATTCACGAGTAGCCCGCGACCCTACTGAGGAGAAGCGGCTCAGAAAATGGATGGATGGATGGATGGATAATTTACGAGTACATTTCATCATGTTTTGTTCCCAGTATATTATTCCTCTTTTTAGAGGAAACATTCAAATCTCCTATTGATGCATTTTTTTCACAAATTAGGAAAAGTAATCGAAACGTAATTAGTTATATTACTTGGAGAAGGTAATTGGAATAGTTACACTACGAGCGCTATACAAAATGAATCAATGGACAAGGTAGACAACTTTATAACAAATTCAGGAATATGGAGGGTTATGACCTAATTGTGGATTGTCAAGCTTTGGCAGAGATTCCTATTGTCAACTCTGTTTACTATTGCAGTTTGTATTACAACATTTAAGATTTTGCAGGTGTACCCAATGTTATGCTGCTGTACCAGGTGGTCCTTTGACTCTCTGTAAACGGGTCCCTCCATCATTCTGACTCTTCTCAACCCTAACTCATCTTATCCGAGTTAATAATCATTGATTAGAGCATGTAATCAATGCACTCAATGACAATGATTCAGAGCTCTGCATAAATGTTATTGACTGCAATCAGCTTGAAATCGCAGCGCCTCATTTGTCCATGCCTAAAAAGGAAAACAAAAAGAAAAAAAGAAAGATAGACAAAAATTCTCTTATCTTCGGATATTTTATTTTTTCATAACGGGATTCCATCAAGAGTATTGATCACATTTTTATGTAAAGAAATAGATTTGGACATATTGCAAAGTCACCACCAGATGTCGACATTGAGCCACAGCTGCCATTAAAAGGAGCCACAGGTCTTCAAGCTGCAAAATAATAACAGCACATTATTTTTCTACTATTGCTGAGATTTGAATGCACTCTTGTGATTATTGTTAGAGGACAGATACGGTATGTATTCTTCTATAATAATAATAATGAGTAAAGCAATTACTCCCCTACATTAGCTTTAGGCCAATTAAAAGCTCTGATATGATTGTAACATATCCTCACATAAATCTCAGTCTTTTGTTTCCTTCAAATTATTATCTAGACAATTTTTGTTTTTTAGAAAATACAGGCATATTTTCCACGATTAAAGGTGTAATATTAGGACAATAAAGTCGTATTTTTTAAATTTGACCCATTAAAATGACTTCCTTCCCTTATTTTGACTTTAACTTAATAAAATTACGACATTATCTTGGAAAAACATTATTAATGTAAAATTATGATAATTTATCCCCCAAAATATGGCTTTGTTCTTGTAAAGATTACATAAAGTTTTTTATTGAAAATATATGACTTTTATATGATTTTATTTTTTGAGAAAAAAATACAATAAAAAGGGAATTTTTAATTTTGAGTCCTATGGTATTTAGGGGTAAACATTTAGTTACGTTTGATTGGCAGTAAGATTATGAGTAAAGGTTTGGGAACCCCATTGTGCAGGTGAAAGGTCAGTCATCCTTTTAAGGGCCGACGCCAGTGATTCTCAAATTGTGCTAGGAGTACCTAGCGGTACCCGAGAATCACTGAATGACATCAAATTATTATACTCCATGTTATAATATGTGGCCTAGAGATTTTCTAAGTACAGCTCAGTTGCAGTTTATCTTTTAGAACAGTTTGTTTCCAAACATTTAGGACCAATTTTTGACTTTTATGTGCAATGTAAGTACAGTACATTTAAGTGCAGTATTACTGGAGGACAATGTTACAGTGGCTAACAATAATTTTGAATATACTGTTTAGGGAAAAAAAAAACTGCTTTGTTTTTTTATTAACACTTGGGCTTACTACGCGACTGTATTTTAATGTTCGTCAGTATGGTGCTACTTAGAGAGCTCAGTATTTGTTTGTATTTATTTAGGTGGGACTTGGCGTAAAAAGTTAAAGAACGATGAATTGACATGACAGGAAAGTTTTAGGGGAATACCAGCACACATGCTGACGCAGTTCGGAAAGTAGCATCTAACGACGACGACGACAACAATGTGACATATCACCTTTCAGCAAAAGTACAGTAGGGCGAGCATGTACGTTTACTGCGGGCCCGCGTGGTCATGCATGGCTGGGTCACATAATGAATGTTGATGAAGTAGAAAAGCCGCTTTAATCAGGACGGATCACTGTGCAGAGGTGGAGAATGTCAGTGAGAGCAGGCACAGCTGCTCGCTGAGAAATTCAATATTGACTGTCGGGATAAATGTCCTGCATATTCTCTCATGTGTCCCAGGGGCCGCGGTATTATGCCTCTCACGTTAGAGGGCCCTAATTGGATTAAAAATGACTTGTTATTGGGAGAAAAATGGCTGAGAATATGCCATCATAATTATTGCCTCTGCTTTTCCAAGTGCTCGGCGAAATGTCAAAATCAGGTGTTCGCGGGCAAACGCCTGATTTGATGGATTGTGTTTCATTTGGGAATCAATGAGAGGTTGTGCAGTAAGAAATGTCACATCAAAGTCTTGTTTTCGTTTTGTTTGTTGGCTCAGGCTTTGATATTGTGTTTTTCAGAACAGACGGCCTGAGGCATAGGCGAGCTAAGCGGCTGCTCGGGATCCCCTGTACACTTGCAGGCCCCCAAAATGGTGAGACTTTTTTTTTTTTTTTGTTTAAACACGTTAAACATTTAAAAAAAATAAATAAATAAATAAATAATAAAGAAAAGTGGGGCCTCCATGGGCCCCGAAGCAAAATTTTATTTGGGTACCTCTATTTCTGCCAGTAATATTATTTTTTTTAGAATTTATTCCAAGTGATTCTGAATAGCTTCGGAACCTAAAAAAATGACAACAGCAACAACAACATTAAAGTGTAAGAACAAATATCACACGTACTTTATGTTATATGAGTAAAATTCATAAAACAGAGTGTTAAATAAAATAAACAAAATGCCAAGCAAATACTTAGATAATGATGTTAACCGAGGTACCTGAAACAAGGTGACAAAAATGGTTTGAAAAACAAATAGAAAGTTGATTCAATATGTCTTAAAACTATGCGTAAAATGTGCAAAAACCAAATGTTTGGGGGGGAAAAAACAATATATTACCTTAATCCAAACCTAGCTTCATCTGTCTCATTATAACTACCCCCCCCAAAAAAAAAAAAAAAATAATAATAAAGAGGAAAGAGGTGACGTAAACATCCAAACCCTATCGCCTAGTCACTACAAGTGCGACGCTTGTATCAGTTCTAGTCAAGGGCGTGGGACAATGAATACACAATATGCGTCATAAAGTAAAAGTGTCATCTTTGAAAATGCGGTGATTTGTTTGTTTGTTGTCGTTGTTGTTGTTGTTGCTTATGTGAAATCAATAGCGTGAATCCGATTTTCTGATGCCAAGACTAATGCTGTATTGTTACCTTCAGTATCTCAGCTTGCTTGCTTGCTTGCTCGCTCTTTCAATTTTTTGCTGAAATTTTGTGCTCTCTGCTTTGTACATATTTGTTCAAACTTTCATACTGCAATTGAAGAGCACTTGAGCTTGGCATATATTATTTGGGGACCGTAAAGCTTCGATTGATTGCTATATAAAATCCACGTTTCAAAATCTGTAGTAAAGTAACCGGTGTTGCCATAGTACTAGACAATCTGCTTTCACCAGAAAAATAACGTTTATTTCTAGCGTTTTTCATTCTTCAGTAATCAGTGGTAAAACATGGATTGGTTTCAGCAACAACACTGGTGTCTGAGCAAAAAGCAGAGATAATTAGCTTTTTGTGTAACAGAACATGTCTAGCACAACAGTAACTCACACTAATATTCATTTCGTTGCTTTTGTGACACCTCAGACACACAAAAACATGACTGAGAAAGAGTTTTTGACAGCAAAAAAAAATAAATATTTACAAGCCGAGATTCACCCCCTAATCTTGATCTTCTACATAACAGCTGTGCTGATGTCAAATTCAAAGCGATGCGACGTCGCCATCTACAGGGAGTGGTGGGAGGGGCACCCCAGGTCAAATTCTGCGCCTGTACGTGCAGCATGCATATCCATGTGTACCAAGCGAAACACAAAAATTCTATCAGACGTCCACCGGGTTTTGCGTTTGTGCGCACCACCAGGCGCCAGCCATTAACACAAAATAAATGCTGCACGCCATAAAACTGACAGCGTCTCATTCATACTGACACGAGCTAAATAGAACATAAAACCACTGATAACATCATCATTAAATATTGATTCTTAGGAAGGTGGAGACACAGACACGCAGACACGCTGTACGTTGCAAAGCCCTTGATGCAGATTCAGCAGAGGGCCGGGGAGGGAGTTGCGAGAGGTGACGAGAGGTGAAGAGGAAATGGAGAGGATGAAGGGGGTGGGCAGAGAGAAAGGTAGAGACTTGGAGGAGGGGGGATGTGGAGGGGCTGGGGAAGGGGGGGGGGGGGCAGTGAGATTTAAGTCTGAGGCTATGAGCAGATGTGAGCATTGATGATGATGGATGTGGCTTGTTGAGATGCAGACTTGTTAGCACGAAAGGCCCTCGCAGCCTCCTCACCGTCCCCCATGTGCCACTCGGCGTGTGCGAACGTGCATGCGCGGCTGTGCGGTAAGCAAAGCACATTTTCTGGGTTTGTTTTTTTTCTTTTTTGTGCTCGAAAATAGTTACATGTAACAATTCCACCTGCCCCAGTCCAAGATTTAGATCGACTACATGCAAATGAGCAGAAGCGCTGAGGCACAACAGAGGGGTTTCACACACAAAAAAAGACCACTCAGTAAAATAGTTTGGGTTCTAGCTAGCTAGCTAGCTAGATAGATATCTATCTATCTATCTATATCTATATCTATCTATAGATTGTTATCTTTATTAAGCCAAGGCACACATTTTAGTCACGACAAAACACCAAACAAAAATGTCACACACACAAAAAAAAAGAAAGAAAAAGCATAAATAGTGGAATAATGATAATGTCTCAGTTTACTCACAAATTTACAGAGTAAAATGTGGGCCTGTTTAGTTGAATACAAAGCTTTTTTTCTGTTGTAATGCGTGGCAACAGGTGAATAGGCAAATTGTACCTTCTGCCATGTAATGGAAGAGCATTTAATTGTTCGGTCTGTCACGACACGTCGCTCGCATAGATGGATAGATGAGCATAGATACATTATTGGTCGTAAATAACTGCGCATTTTTTAACCGATGAAGTGAAATTAGATCATTTCCTGCAGGCACACTAATGTGTGGCGGCCCAGTGGTTGGAAAGCACTTCCCTAAACCAAAAAACCAGTAGCGTTCCTTATACAGTTCATAGCTATGCAGTTAGTAACAATATTATGATGGCAAAAAATGGCACGACAATATTCACAATGTACGGTATATATCGCATTGTAGCTGTGAGATTTGTTTTATAATGAAATGCTTTACAATTATTATTTTTGTTCCCTTAAATGGGACATATTATGGGAAATTGACCTCTTAATTGCTTGTATACGAATGCTGTCGTTTGCTCTCTGGAGTGCCTGCACACACATCAAGTGTGAAATTAAACACCAAAATAAATGTATCTGCATATTTCTAAAAAATTAGTTTGTGAGCAAGCTGCACTTCTGCCGCACCGTTCCGTAACAATGGAGCTAATTATCATAATTACCATTCCCCCACACCAAGTTTCTCCCCCCATACAAGTGTGGGAGAACATCCAGAGCCATTTTCAAGCAACGGCCAAAATCAGGTTAATGATGCATCCACGTCGCATGCACAGTAAGCTGCTGTCTCCAGTAGTTAAAATGCTTTTGTTCTTTTTATCTTGAGCTTCTTTTGAAATTTGGCACCGACCCCCACCACACACTACCCCACTAGAATAGCAGAGTTGAGTCCATATATTTTAAGCTGTGGAATAGAAATGTAAAAAAATGTGCTCCTCTCAAAAGTCCGGTTAATATTCAATTGAAGATTTTTTTTTTCCCTCCTTTCAGCAGAAAATTGTCCTGAATCAAAGCCTGTGTCACCCAGTTACAGCATTCTGAGTACATCCCTGAACATACACAGACAGCAGGTGGTGTGCAAGTGTATGTGCGTGAATGGCCCACGCTCAGCGGTAACCTGCTCTCCACTCTAACCATATAAAAGGTGCAGGACAGAAACATGCGGGTAATTGATTGCTAATTAGTCCTTTTGTTGTCGTGATGCATTGTCCTGACACAGGTTTGCCCCGGGCTGTCTATTCACTCTCGCTGAACCTCTCTGCCATCACGCTCACACACAAAAAAATAAGCACAGCAAATTCCTAATGAGACACAGCGAGGAGACCCCGTGTGGCTGGCGATTAGGTTTCAGCATGCCTTACACAGACAATATTTCACACTCACACTCAATGGCCACAAATTTAGGTACAGCTCCATAATCTCAAAAAAAAATAAAATAAAATAAATTTTAAAAAAGTCACATTTTTGCACCCTCTAACACAGGGGTGGGCACATTTTTGCGTTTAAAGGCCGCATTAGATTTTTAAAAGAGACATATGTGCTAGATCATTTTTTTTTTTTTTTTTTAAATGGTAACATTTTAATTTAAAATGTGAAAAAATGTATTTGTAATTAATTTTATTCATCATCATTATTATAATTTTTCAGTGTATATGTAAAAACTTGTATTTAACTAATTCTGTTTCATGCAATAAATCAATTTGCAAATTATTTAGGGAGATAAATGAAGACAAATGAATAGATACATTTGAACCAGTACGGTTCAAGTATTGAACCGAGCGAGACTTTTGAGCCACCAAAATGCAAAATCTGAGAAAAGTCAGTCTGAGTTGTCATATACAGTAGGTAAAAAGCCACATCTGTTTGTTTGTTTGTTTGTTTGTTTGTTTAACTGCACATAAATGTGTCCATTTCACATCCACAAATAATGCCTGTTTGAGAAAGAAATTACTGTGGTCTGGACCTCAGAGACAGTTGGCAGCAGCCATGGCGGACGAAGACTCTTAAATGTGTGACCCCTATGACATGACATTCATTTGCAACTACAACCCTGCTCTGTATTAAAATATAAAATGCGACAGAAAAGTACAGTGGCTCACCAGAGTCTCCACTGCTCCTCTGCATTTTGTAGATGTCTTGTAAAAACACTTGAATTGTCTATGCTGTACGAACACCTGCAAAGGTGGCAAAAGTACTCACAGTGCTAATGCTAGCTTGGTGCTGCTAGCGCTGCTATTTTGTTTCAGCTGAATATGCATATGCCTTTATCGCGACTGCGCACTTTCATAATCGCATGCTATTATGAGCGGTCATGTTTGAGAATTGCGTTATGTTAGTGAGGGGCATGGCTTTGGTTAGGGACTGGGGAGGTTATTAAAGTGAGGCTACATTCAAATCTTGCTAGCAGTTTTAACACTGCAAAATCCTTCTTTAAGTGAAATATTTGCACTTGGTTACTTCCCACCAATGCTCTTTAGTTACACATGACATAGCACGCAACCTGAGCGTTTGTAATATCTGACCATTCTGGTGCGGCTGTGATCAGGTGTGCACATCCAGGTGCTTCCCAGGCATGTCATGATAGGATCGCGCACAACAATGGTTGAACAAATGCAATAAATAGAGCAACACCGTATGAGCGTGATGTTATGCTAAATCTCCCCGCAGTGTGCTCTTCACGGGCACGGCCCACCACTTCCAGCCGGGCCGTGCTGACGACCTGCGCGGGTCCTGCCTGCTTGCCTGCCTGGGCTGCACACCAACAGATGCGGAATCGCATTAACCAAACGCCGCAATTAGTCTCACTCGTTCGCGGGTTAATGAGTTCGTGGAAATGGGCGACCCATTCCTCATTAGGTGATTTCTCATGCACTGATGAGTGTGTGTGTGTGTCTGTATGTGTGTGTGTGTGTGTGTGTGTGTGTGTGAGAGAGAGAGAGAGAGAGAGAGAGGGAGAGAGATAGAGCTACAGGAGATATTGATATGTATTGATAAAGTTAGAGCCATATATATATATGTATGTATATATATATATATATATATATATATATATATATATATATATATATATATATACATACATATATATATATCATTTTACACTTGAAACTATGTGTGTCCTGGGATGCACATGTCATGAAAACATCGAGTCCCAGCCCTGGAACAATGAGTCCCTGCAAATTATCATCACGGAATACGGATACAGTAGTCCTCCGCTATATCATGGTTCTCGCTTCGCGGTTCCGCTATAGTGCAGATTTTTATTACAGCTGTTACTCTATTTTATACCGTTTGTACAATATTTTTGTATTATCCGTTGCTCTCAATATATGACGTATTTTGTTTTTTAATTTTATTTTTTAGGACGATATATTTTCCCAAAAAGTATGACGACAAACGATAGTATCGTTGATCAATTTAAAGAAAAATGCACTCCAAATTAATCGGGAGAAGCTCCATCATGCAACAAGACAATGACCCAAAACACACTGCCAAGACAACAAAGGGGGAAAAAGTGGAAGGTCTTAGACTGGCCAAGTCAATCACCGGGCCTTAACCCAATAGAGCATGCATTTTACCTCCTGAGGAGGAGACTGAAGGGAGAAACCCCCAGAAACAAACAACAACTGAAAGAGGCTGCAGTAAAGGCCTGGAAAAGCATTTCAAATGAAGAATGCAAAAGTCTGGTGAAGGCAATGGGTCACAGGCTTTTGATGCACTTATTACAAATAAGAGTTATGCCACGAAACATTAAATGTTATTCACTTTAAGTTAATTTAATCATGTCTGTTCCAATACTTTTGCTCACCTGAAAAGTGGGTGGCTTCTGTCCGGACTTGTTTAACACACCCAGGTGATTATATATATATATATATATATATATATATATATATATATATATATATATATATATATATATATATATAATATATGTTTATATATACTGAACACAAATATGAAACACAGCTCTCAGTGTGATGCAGTCCACTTCTCAACAACCCACAACAATACACCACTGATTCCCAACCATTAGTGTCATCAGGTGTGAAATCATCCAATTTCACTTAATTGGTTGGAAAATTATCATTATTTTACTCCAAATAATGTATCTTTAACTATCTATGCCAGCAACATGTAATGACAGGGATAGACCACTAAACCATTAACTACTACAACGTTTTGTAACTTTTTTAAGTGGGGTGTCGCAAGATTGTAAAATGTGTGCCTTGGCGCAGTAAAATTGGGGAACGCTACTCCAAACAGGGCGTTAATATCTTTGCAGTTGATGTTTTTGACGCAACTCTTGCATTGTGTGTTGTTGGATTGATTGACGTTCATCACCTCGACCCACATTCCAAAAATAAATTGACGTTCAGGATGTGGCCGCAGTGTGATATTTGCAGCAAACAAGTCGACGCTAATACAAAAAAGTGCGGCGAAAACTGTTTTAGCTGAACTGCAATAAACTTTTTGTTAATTAGGATGAATCCTTAACCGCGCTGCTTTGATACCAAAAATGAAAAATCCAATTATAAGCTTGCAGGTGGGTGCCGCTTGTCATATCTAATCAATTAGCTCCCTGTGACCAGCAAAGGGGTTGAGGTGGAGAAGACATTTCATCTGAGGGTACTCTCAAAATATTTGCCTTCACATGCAGTACGTCCTGATTATTTTAACAATTAATATTATCGGGAGAAGGGAATTGGACATTTAAATAAGGTCACATATTTTCTTGCTGTGGAGATGAGTTTTGGCTAAATGCCAAATACTGTTGGTTTGTACAGTCGGAGAAAATATTGATGAATACAAGATTGTTTTCTATGATCAGAAAAATAAACTGCATTGCCCTAGATTGTACTAGCATAAAGAGTGGCATTATTGTACATATTTAATTTGGTCATTTGTAAGACACTATTACAGGTCTAATGCACGCAACAAAAACAAAAAAATAATAATAATAATAATAAAGGTGCTGCACAGGTTCTATATTGCAATCCTGGTTCTATATAGCACCATTGTTCACCACAGTTTTTTTTTAGAGGTTCATTAATGGTTGTTTAGAAATGGGACAGTTCTAGATATTAGCCGTGACTAACCACAGCCATGTTGGTTCTGAAACGTTCTTTCATGATTCACTTTAAAGGAACCAAATGGTTCCTAATGGAGTTTAATATCTCACAACTATTCGGTTCCTTTCTTGTGCTATATAGAACCATTGGATAACGGTTGGTTCTCGAAGGCAGGCTTGCATGTGCTTAGTGGTACATAAAAGAATCACTGCTTAAGTACACTTCAGTTGTATTTAACTTTTAAGTTCAAAACATTTACATTTAATGTCTAAGAGCTGTTTGTTTTATTTTGGTGAAGTATTTTTTTCACGTTCATGTGCATTATAATTTAACCTTCATGCCATAAATGGGGGTCATTGAGGAAAATCGCACTATAAAAGTCAATAATAGTGAGCGCCAAATAATAATAAAGACATTTAGACATATTTTAAAAGTACTTTTATTTGTTGGTGGGTTGTTGTTTTTTTTCCAATTGGTACAAACCTGTCAATGTGATGCATTTCAATGTAAGATCAAACATTTAATAAGAAATGTGTCAAGTAATATAGCACATACAATAAGTTAAAACATGTCACACAAGAATGTTGGTGTTTTTTTTTTGTTTTTGTTTGTTTTTTAAATCTACACAAAAACACCCTAAAACAGAGTTTAGGCCTAGACTGAAAGATCACCGTAGAGTATAAGTGTGTGCGTGTGTGTGTGCAGTGTCCCTTCGTGTAAAATCCCCACGCATGCACAGTGCAACGCCGCAACGGGCCCACGCACAAGCTGTTACCACCCCCCTTCCAAAAAAAATTAAAAGAAATCCAAAATACAAAATTAACCCCAATGTATATTCAATAAATTACCGTTTGACATAACACAAGTTCACTTGAACACAACATTACAAGTGCTGCGAGAGGCACGACAATTGTTTGGCCCTCCGGAGATCATTACAAGGGGATTCAGCGTCAGCTGCTTTCAAATGGCTGCGTGGGTGTTGTTCCTTGCGTCCCCGCTTCTCGCTTGTTTTAATTGTTTTCTTTGTTTGTTTCCCGTCTAAATTGGGGCGAGGGTGTGGAGAGTCTGCGTGGGGGGGGGGGGGGGGGGGCGGTACGCGTGTTTCTTTCTATTTTGTACAAAGTCACTAAGTGAAACTCATGGACACTGTGTGCTCCAGCGCCTTGCGCCGGAGGGACGCGATGCTGGTCCCTCTCCACATGTCACTGTCCGGGGAGCTACACAGCTGCGGGGAGCCCGACACGTTCGTGGGGCCGGAGAGCGACGCCGACATGCCGGGGAAAGGCGACTGGTACAGGTGCGACTGCAGGCCGGAGCCGTTGGACGAGAGGCCGTTGGACAGCCCCATGGAGGTGGGCGGCGGGCCGTGGCCCAGGCTGCACTGCGACAGCGACTGCGCCATGCTCGGCGGCTGGCGGCCGTGCAGCGCCGGCGGCAGCTGCAGCTGGGACACGCCCGGCATGCCCGTCGCCCAGCGCGAGTCGTTGGCGTGGAACGAGCACAGGCTGTTCTCCATGGCGGCCGCCGAGAACTGCGGCAGGCCCGGCGTGGGCAGCAGTGTGCCCGGGGCGCGGAACACGTTGGTGGTCTTCTTCCTCTTCTTCCACTTGGCGCGGCGGTTCTGGAACCAGACCTGCGGGCCGACGGGGACGAGTCTTTAACACCATTTGGTGACTTATATCAAAGTGCAACAGCTATTATAAGCTTAAATCTGCAGGGCCCACAATGTTTACATGATGACGACAATTGTTTCAACAATGCACCTCTTGGAGAGGGAAAACAAAAAAAAACAACACCGAAAAATGGTCAGTCTGTCATATTTTGCTAGTTGTATATGTTTGAGTAAAATGTTTTATTCTGGCATCAGAACAAATTCAAAATACAAATATTGTCATTTAGAGCATTTATTTGCAGAAAAGTATAAAAGGTCTAACTACCCCCCCCCCCCCCCTCCTCACAAAAAAAAAAGCTAAAATTGCTTTTTAGGGTCTTTTATTATTTATATTATTATTTATTAAAGTGGATGCGTACGGTCTATACCCTTTTTTAAGGTTTGAACTGTTTATTGTCACTATCTTTCAAAAGTAAAATATGCAGCAGTCTAAGTGTAGAGGTAAAATCACATACAGGGAATAAATGACCGTACCACACAAAAATGACACTGTCATAATAAAATTATTATTGAAAGAAATACAAGTCCGAGGGCAGCACTTTGAATATTTATCACAAGCAAGTTAGTGTATAATAGCTGGAATTAAAATATATTTCCCCTTCAACCATTTAGCTACTATATTTTAGTATGAATTGTAATGTTACACAATATAATTGTTATTGTTTTGTATTGTAATTAAATGAGTCATTTTAGCTGTGGGAAATTATATAGGCAGCCTATTTTCATAATGATTCTTATGTTACACTAAAGTTATAGTATCCGTATAATTAATTGTATTGACAGGAATAAAAAAAAAAAACATTTAGCGATTCATCATTCATTGGTGACAATGCATATTCATTTTAATACATCACAAAAAAAAACAATTTCTAGTTGCCTAGTCAGGTGACCTTGAGACGCCTATAAATAAAGTATCATTATTATTTTTGTATTAATATTTTGTTTTTGGGAGGGGGGGGGGGTATTCCGCGTTCTCAAAAAAAATGTGTCACTCTCATTTTAATATTTTTATCGGAAGAGTGTACTAGATTTCAGTGTTTGTTAAAGGGTGGCCTAAATGTCTTTTTTTTTTTTTTGCCTTCATCTTTTCTAAAATAATAATAATAAAAAAGACTTAAAACATCAAACGCGTGCTATTTCGTAAAGATTTCATCACACCAGGGTGTGATTAACTCGCTCTCATTCCACGCAGCCACGCGTGACGCGCCAGCCGAGGGGAGGTTATTACACGACGAGGAGAAAGAAAATGCAATCTCTCATCGCCTTCAGAAAAAAAAAAATATATATATATATATATATATATATATATATATATATGCTGTCATATATATATATGTCTTGTTTGTATTGGCACTCAAAAGACAGAATATTACCATTTCGTGTTTTGATTCTTTTTAAGTATTGCAATAGAGTTTATGCGAGGTTAACGTCTAAGTGGTGCAGAAAATCGCTTGTCTTCCTCAATTGGCTGCTCGTGGCACGTGTTATGGTCATAAATGTACATACCGTGGCCTTATTTATGAAATATTGGCAATTTTGTGGGAAATTATAACTGATGACTGAACTGGGTCTAGCTCAAATATTTTCTGAATTGGTCTTTTGTTTGTTTCCATTAATTCCACTAAGACAAAAAAAATGTGTTTTGCCTCATCACTCGTGGTACACATTCTAAAAATTCTACGAGGCTATACAAAATTATGAGCACAACTGCATATTAAATTGCAATTACATAATTTTGTGGGTAGGGGGCAAATAGCGTAAGGGGAAGAAAAGAAATACACAAAATAATTGAACGTTGACTAGGTCAACACAAAATATGAAGTTGAATTTTGTCGAATCTTATGAAACGGTTGACAGTAAATTATTGATCAATTACATTTTTGGATGATCAACGATTTGCATTTAGAAAAAAAACGACAGACTTGACAATAACAATTTTGCACTTTTTGTACCATATTTCCCCCCCCCCCCCCCCCAATTTGACTTCGCATACACGAACACAATGTTTTTCATCTTGGACTATTGTGAATATGACTTCAGCACAATGGACAGCGACTCAGAAAAACAAAAACAAAAAACGATTCTTTGTTTTGTTCCCCCCCCACCCCATTATTTTGTTCCACTAAAACATTTTTGCTACATTAAACTGGCAACATGTTGAATTGAGTCTAATAATAAGTAGCCCGTCATATAATCTACATCACAATAGCATCTATAAATAGAATGTCTTTTATATGATCGCCAAATGGATCGCGTGAGCTTCCGTGCGAGGTGAGGTCCGTTATTTCGTTTCCAACAGGCTTACCTGAACTCTGGACTCGGTCAGGCCGATCCTGAGCGCCAGTTCCTCCCTCATGAAGATGTCCGGGTAGTGCGTCTTGGCGAAGCTGCGCTCCAGCTCGTTGAGCTGCGCCGGCGTGAAGCGGGTCCGGTGGCGCTTCTGTTTCTGCTGACTGGCCTGCCCGCCGGAGCTCTGCTGGGGCTGCTGTTGTTGCTGCTGTTGCTGCTGCTGCTGCTGCTGCTGCTGCTTCTCCGGTTCTTTCCCGTTCACCGTCATACCGGCCGAGTTGGATCCCACGGTGGTGATGTCCTCGCCGGGCAGGAGGGTGGCTCCCTCCACGGAGTCCGAACCGGGGGCCATGTCTCCCGGATGGCCCTGGTCCGGCACCCCGCCGCCCAGCCGACACTTGAGAGCCTCTCGGTGTCCCAGTAACTCTGCAGCATCTTTCATCCCTGAGAGGAATAAAGGAGAATGTTAACACATCTCAAAAGACAGCCCAAAAAAAAAACATACAACAAAATCATAAATTAACTTCATTTAGCTGAGGGTCTTAATCACATTTATGCTGTCAAATGATTCCTAATTCCACAGAAACACTTACAGGTCATTAAATACACACGCCATTGATCACCACGCACGCACGCACGCACCCACACACGCGCACGCACACACACACACACACACACACACACAAAAGGTGAAATAAATAAGAAGTTAGTCTTACAGTGGAGTTTCGCTCCCGGGTTTAGAGCCGAGAACTCACCGAGCCGAGCATCCAGGAGGTCGGCGTGGGAGAGCATCGCGTAGCGCTCCAGGGCGAAAAGAGGTCCGGGCAAAACGCGCCGACAAACTTTGGGGGCAATTTAAGGGGCATAGATGTTCTAAATGAAGGAAAATTCGGTTTGTGCTTTAAAAAAAGGAGGTCTCTTGCATTATAATGGCCCTTAGAACGGCTGGGAGGCGCTTATTAGTGGAGAGAAGCCGTCAGCTTCCTCAAATAACAACCAATCAGAGGCCAGGATTGGAGCCGACCGACACCCACCCACCCACCCCTCATGTTGTGTGTTGCTTTTAAAGCCGCGCACGCGCCCATGCGTGCACGCGTAAAAAAAAAAAAAAAAAACACTACAATTCAATTCTGCCGAAGCATCCTCTGATTTATTAGCTTTTTCATGCTCAAATTATTCCGCGTTAAAACGTCTTAATGTGTTTGTTTAATCCGCACGTGGGCTGCGGGACACCTGCTTGCGAGATGAACACACGCGTGAAATGCCCCCATTTAAAAAAAAAAAACCCCAAAAAAACCAAAGTGGAATTAATGACAAATTCGGGGGGTGGGAAAAAAAACAAACAAACAAAAAAAACGATTGCGCCATGACGGACGCGTGCGCAAACGCGCAGCATTAACAAACGCGGGATAAATAAATACATCCGCGATATGAATTTAAAGCTCCAAACGCATGCGAACGAGCGAGATTATTTCTTTTCAACGGTTGCACGAAGAAACAAATAAGCGTCCCGGTTGGCAGGTGATTTGTGGAGACAAATGGAGGAAAGAAAGAAATAAACGAGTACAGATGGATTGCGGCTCCGCTTAGCGATCGGGCCGCTTTAAGTCCCATCGACTTTTCATCAAGGCGTCGGCAATTAGAGCAGTTTAGGCCCGCTTTGCTTGGGACTAAATCAGACGTGCAGGAGCCAAAACGCTTGCAGGAGTGGGTGTCCATAAGTAGGACTGTGCCACAATTAAAAACAGGGGACAAAGCATCGATCTGCAACTCGGCCGCGCGTCGTGCTACGCTGCACGGGGGCATGCAGAGGGGGACTTTTGCTTTTTTATTTGATTTTTTTGGGGGTAATTTCTTTTCTTTTTTTTTTTTTTTTTTTTTCTTTCCGGGGGCAGATGTTCGGGAGCAGCGGCGGCAGCACACCTCGGGACTTTTGACAAAGGAGGCGTCCGAGCGAGGAGTCCGTTCATTCGCTCATGGTTCTCCTCTTTGTGCCCAATCTGTCACCGTGCAGAGAAGCAGCGCGAGCAGCGTGGAGGAGGAAAAAAAAAAAACACAAAAAAAAAAAACAAACAAACGAAACAAACAAACAGAAAAAAACAACTGCAAGGAAATGGACCGGTACGTGCATGTGATGAGGAGGGATCTCGAACTTCATCATCATCATCATCATCATCATCATCATCATTCAGTGTGGGAAGACAAAGGAGAGGGACTCTGAGGCCAAGTTGACCTGTTTTATTATTATTATCATTAACATTATGATTCTTATATTGAGAAGTTTCCGGGTGGGGTTCGTTCGAAAAAAGCTTGTCAAGAGATCAGAACTGTCACGTTTGCGGCTAAAAGGAATTTTGCAAAAACGCGAGCATGAAACGGTTTATTATATTGAATGCTAACTATATCTGATCTGGGTTTTTTTTGTGGGGTGGTGGTACATTTGCAAAAAAAAATTTATGTATAATTTACTACGATGGAATTATTTTAGCCAAGGCTAATTGGTAAAACAAAGAAAGAAAAAAAACCAAACAAACAAAAAAAAGCCTTGTTTACATCTTATATAATAAAAAATCGACAATAATACTGAAAAATGCAATATAATTCTAAAAATGCCAAATATTGCACAGTTACTTTGCATTATTATATTGGCTTTGTATTGAATATATATGTAATTATTCAACAATCAAATTAAACGTAACATTAATATTTAGGACACTCCTAAATAAACAACGCCAACAGTGTAGATTATTATGAATGCATGCCCTATAGCAAATGTGTAATATTTAATATTACACAAAAACAACATAAAGAGCAACATTTGTTCCTTTCTACTTAAGACTGCAAACAAATAAAATTACAGGAAAATAATAAAAATACAATCCGAAAATGAGACACAATACAAGTCGTGCTTTTAACCCTTTATGGAGCACTAATTTTAATACTTAATCATTTCAAACCTCCCATTGTCATTTTTTACCTTAGTATTTTCCCCACATTTTAAAATCAACATCATTCGATTCATAATAATAACAAATGAACAGAATACAATTTTGTTTTAATTATATTGAATTATAACATGACCTTCTGGTTATAGCCTATGAAATTAAATTAAAAAAAAATAAAAATATATATATATATATAAAATAAAATACATTGTTGTCAGTTTGGACTTGAAGTTACCAAATATTGTATCTTGCACCTAATGAGGGCATATTGGAAAGCAATTAATTGAAACCAAAATATGTAAGGATAATATTGAGTTTCATGGTGTAATACAAATAATACAAATAATAATAATAAAATGTTTGTTGCAGTTGGAGGAAAAACGGAAAGTAATCATTAGTCATCTGTGCTGCTGTTGGAAGTTTATTGGCGTAATAAGCGAGAAACACTTGTGCGGGCTCTATGTCTCACTCAGCCTCCCTAACTGGACCACATCAATCTTTCTCCCTTGCAGTTGGAAACACTCGCGGGTTAATGCGGCGCATCTGAGTGCACGCGGGGGCTGTTTACACGCCGAGAGACGCATTCGGAATGAAAATCCACGGAACAAAAAAAAAAAAAAAAAATACACAAATGCAATTTTGAAGAGCAATTGCAAAGATCAAGATTGCCGCGTGCACCGCTTTTACTCATCAAATCCACTCCTTTGCAGAGCAAACAGAAAAAGAAAAAGGCACCTTTTTTTGTGGTAATATAAATAGTGTTTAGATTATATTAGCTGTATTAGTTTTTTTAGGCTCGTGCGTTCACTCGCCGAAGGGGCGAAAATCGATGTTCCATCCACAGAAATGGTTCAAATGGCATTTGTGTGTGTGATGGCGGTCCAGTAAGTACATCCGCGATGTGCAACACACGAGCCCCCTCCTTCTCCTCCTCCTCCTCCTCCTCCTCCTCTCTACTCCTCGTAACAGGCTTCCCTCTCCGCGGCCACACAGCTTGGCCGCAGCACTGCGTGCATCCCGAGCCCCAATTAGGCCCGCCGCCCTCCGCCTGCTCCCCGGTACTGCGTGATCTATGGCACATGGCGGTAATCACAGCTCCCAAATAAAATAATCAGCAAAGAAGAGCCATTTCCTTAATGATGAAGAGGAGGAGTGTGTCACGCGCAGAGCCTGGTGGTGCGCGTGCGCGCGCGCGCGGTGGTGGAGGTTGTTATTAAAAATAGCCACAAGGCTCTCAAAGGTTGTCGTGTGACTGGGCCACAACATTAGGGACACCTGCACAATTTACGGTGCCAATATGCCAATAATCCCCATTTATTGACAATTCAACGAGATGGTGGTTATTGTGGTGGCTTGTGTTTACAGTCTATACAAAAAGTCTACACACCCCTGTTCAAATGCCAGGTTTTTATTTTATAGGAAAATGTTCCAACATTAATTGAACCTATCTGCAACTCAATTGAAAGTTTTCATCTTGTCAAGAGGGGAAGTGAAAATAAACATCCTAAATATTATATATCATATAATAATATATATATATATAAGTGTGCATATCCTCTATTAACTGCGATGCGGCTGTCTTCAGAATGAATCACATTCAAACTTCGTCAGGCCGAAGTTGTCCAGATTTGGTCAATTTATATATATATATATATATATATATATATATATATATATATATATATATATATATATATATTTAAATTAATACTATTGGTCAGTCAAATTATTGACCAATCTAAAATGTTGAAAACAAACATGCCGTTTCTTTTTTTCCTGAAAAGTGATGGTTTAGGAGATGTGAGGTTTCCACTGGATGTCAGTGCTATGTTAGGCCTTTCCTGACATTATTTTTTTTGTTATTTGCTTAGAAGCCTGACGCCGTTTTGTGCTAAAAGTCACTTCACAATTCCCTCCACGCCAGTTCCAGCTGAAGAAAAACATGCCCAAATCATTGATGCTGCACTGTAGGAATGGTGTTCTTTTGGTGATGAGCAGTGTTTTGTTTGGACAAAAAGTTCAACCTTGGTTTCATCAGACCATTTTTTTTCATATCCATCAAAAAAAAAAAAAAAAAAAAAAAAGTTTCTCTTGTATTCACACACAAAATGCATACTACTATGAATTTTAACCTATGTTACAGGAAATGCATACTTGATTGGATTTGGGTAACCAATTGCATAGATGACTACATATAGTGTGCTTTATGGCATTGAAAACGGAGGGCATCAAAAACAAAGCAAAAAAAAACAAACATATTTGTGGGAAGAGTAAACACTCACTGATTCTCCTTGGGAATGCCATAAATATTCATAGAAACACCAGGAAAAAATATCAACGTCTGATTTTCCACTTGACTCCGTGGCAACCGTTTCGCAGGTCTCATCCGCACTGTGAAAATTTAAATAACGGCAAACTGCATTCATTCATCAGGACACGAGATGATTCCCGGAATATAGATGCAAATATTATACGTATACGAGACGTCTTGCCACCGTTGCTCTAAATGTCACATTTACTTCATTTAAAATGAACAATAAATGAATCCAACCTGCTTTCTCTTTTTTGAAAAGTGCACATTTTGAAAGTATTAACGCTCAAAAGGCCAACAGCCAAACAAATCCCGCGTGTAATGTATTTTGACAACTTGTTAGTAGAAAGCATTTTTGTGATACAATCCTGATTACTCATCATGCTGCTGTCGAATGTGCTTTTTCTCAATTACATTTTTTTATAATCCCAAAAATAAAGCAAATCCTTTAATGAACACAGTCCTTAATTACATTTGGAAATGAAGACACCTATTTAAGTGAACGGGGGTCAAAGGGTTAACTATGAAGGCTTAATGGTGTGTTTACATCCTATTCCTTGACTTTCCCTCCAGTTCTGCTCCAGCTATTAGAATATGCTCTTTCTTAAGAGCTTCTCATTAGTGGGCTCCATTACAGTGGCTCCATCATTAGGAAGCTGCGATGCATCATTTGAGGTAATGAGTGGCTTACATTACAGGTGCCAGCGAGCTGTGGAAACAGTGACATAAGGGCCTTTGTTCTCATGAGTTTAGTAAAATAGCAGGACTGTCAAATACGCCCTAATCCCAAACACCTAATCACATTAAAAAGTCAAATGACAAAATTTACATGCAATTTAATGGTAAAACAAATTTCAATTCTTTGCACTGCCTGTTAAGTGAAATGAGTCAATTTTTGGAGTGTTTCTGCAACACAGGAAAAAAAATGACTCGTGACATCTCGTTTTTTAAAAATTATTTGCAACTTTTAGGTTTTATTTAAATAATCAAATGTGAAGAAATGCTTTATTCGGATTCTTATATGCAGCATAAAATTGTGATTTGTAAAACATATTTACAAAATTGCTTTCCATTTGGTTCACATAAAGATTTCTGTACATCCATGCTCTACGTTTCCAGTAGGTGGCGGTAATGCAAGTGGTTTCTCAACACCCTTTCAAATTCAAATTTAGAGTCAAGAGAAGAAGACGGAATCGTAAACAGCTAATTGCGTGCTTTGCTGTTGATGTCAGTTGCTGGAAATATGTATCGCAATTGGAATCTTATCAAAATTGTCAAGACAAACATGTCTCAAAGGTTGTACAAAATTTCGGCATTCCGACCGCAAGCCAGTTATAAATGATTAAGTGTGGGTATTTTGTTTTATTTATCTTTGGGGGGGGATGTGATTTTGGTATGTCCCACACACTGCTCTGCTAACTGGTGTGTGTCATCATTTTTTAAATGACACTATATATATATATATATATTTTGCATGTGTACCTGAAGCTGACATTATTTTGAAATTGCTGCTTTAGGTAACCCTCTGACGTTTTTAGTAAGCATTTTGTCCTTCAGTGGAGGCTAAATCAGTGGCTTGTAGCAGAATAAATATTTACACTTGTTTCCTACTTTTCATCATATTATGTGTGTAGTTGGATGCTGTCAATCTTAACATCATCCTCATGAAATAACAATTGATATAAAAGCCTTTCAGAAATTTGAAATATGTTAGCCAAAAATGTCCACCTTGTCAGCAAGCGCACAAATTTTACAAACCAATTTTTTTTAATCTCTAAATGCTATCATAGAGTGAGTGGTACCAAAATGTGTTTTTAATAGAGCGATCCTCCATTAACATTAAAATAATAATTAACACAAACATTGTTAGAATAAAGACAAAGTGAAATGAATTGTCTGCATTGAGAATGAGTGCAACACATTCCGTTTAAACAATGAAAGCGGAGCTACTATAATAACAGATTTTGAAGTCACCATAATATTGACCATGAGTATCTCCACATTGTGGAGAAATTAGGAGAGGTTTTCAAGGATTTCGCAAATAAACGCTGAAGTGAGAGGTTATCAATATCAAAGAAGTGTGACATCTTGATTATTCAAAGATCTCTATTTGGGGTTAAGCTAACGCTAGATAAGTGATAGTAGAAAGTGAATCAAATTGTCACGGCCGCATGTATCTGTTCTTGCCTTGCCGAGTGGTTAATTAAAAACGCAAGCTAACCAAAGATGGCGGTCTGGTTATTGCTTGATAATCAACAATTGCAAGTTGCGATGACCTCTGCTTTTTTTTTCCAGTTTAAACAAATTGACATGACTTCAAAGTAAGAGTAGGTGAGTACTCTTAGGAAAATGTCGGTGGTAGTGTATCGGTCTACTGGAAGTTTAACATTAAAACTACTCGAAGTGCATTTAAATGAGGGCGTTGTTGGTGTTGTGTTTCTATGGAGAAATCTGTTTCTAAAAATCAAGATAATCCCAACACTCAGGCCCTTCTGTATGGTTATTCCATGAACATAACGTAAGGTATAATTTACCACAAAATCCTCATGGGTCAATGTTACTTGAAAACATTTACAGTCTGTCAATATTTCAAATACAGTAATGAAATAACATTATTGCGTGCAGCGTGAGATTGACTTTGCATTTATTTGTTGCTTACAGTGACAAGGTGTGTGTGTGTGTGTGTTCTAGTGGCAAACGTGGCGCAGAGAAGGGGAGGACTTGGGTCAGCAGTGTCTCTGAGTGGCTTGAAATTAGAAACATGTGCTGGCAATTATCAAACCGCAGCAAAGCCACATCATGCAATTGAATGGCTCAGCAAATGAAAGAAGAAATGGGATCACTCTCTTTGACCTCGCTCGTCGCCACTCGCCCAACATCATCTGGCTCACTGGTACTTCTCAGTGTATGACTCACACACACACACACACACAAAGCAAAGGCATGTGTTTTGGAGTTATATTTGTGACATGACAGGGAACACCGTTGCAGCCTGCTGGTGTTTTTTGGTTGAGCTCGCGTTTCCCGTCCATCCGTTCTTTTTATCATCCTTTCCCGGTCTCCTCCCTCTCCCTCGCTCCCTCTCTCTGCCACTTTTCCGCTGCTCCTCTGCTAAACACTACCCCTCCCAAGATTAATTGATCATCAATTTAGCTCTAATTTGGACCAAGTCAGCTGGTAAATGGGGCAGTTTTCCCTGATTGTTAGTGAAATGTGTGCAAGTACATTGATAAATTTTGATTATTTATCAATTACAAGCAAATGAACTAAATCTATTGAATAAATTCTAGCCTGATTGCCGTAATAGAGTTTGAAAATATGGCTATTGATAATGATTCTGGCTAATAGTCTTTTCCGGTGGCGGTTGCCGGCTTGTCGGAATGACAACACAAAACTCATTTTTCACAGAATCAGTTGAGTGAGTGCGAGGTTGATCTTTCATTAATCAGTCGCATTACGGAGCTGATACGCCGTAATGTGCCACGCTTCCCTCACAAAGACTCCGACGCTTTGTCATATTTTACGTCAATTACCAGTCATTTTGTTGTGTTCTATCAAGCCACCTTGTAATAGTTAACATATGCTAAGGTAAAGCTCCCTTGTCCCGCCCTCCGGGAGCTCCAATGGAGGAGTTTGGGAGAGACAGCGGGCGCTCTTAATTTCTTATTTTCCTGGCCACGGGGCCTTATGGGAAGGGTGGAGCGGCGGCTTTTTAAATGGACCTGCCATCATGTTTTCCCAACACTAATGGAAAAGCAGCTTTGTGGAAAATAGGAAGGAGAAAATTGGAAATAGGTTAGGGGGGCTCCAGTACACAATGACAGGTGATAGCTAAGGAGTATTTGCACAAATACGTACAAATTAGCACTGTCATTCTCTCACTGTGTGTAACTATTAAGAGTGGGTGATTGATTGGTTTTTATTTTGTCTAGCATTTGTATGAAAATGCGACACAATGGTACGAAATTGTTTCGGAATAGAAATTTCTCACAGACACATCAAAAGTGGCTAAACCTCACATGCTTACAAGAAACCACATAAATTACATTTCATTGACCAGCAGTTCTCAAAACGTGAGGCGAGCCTAGCCTAGGGGGCGCCAGAGGACTTCAGGGGAGGCGCAGCAGCTTGAGAAAAATAAAGCACACATATTTATCAACCTGCTATGCTAACTTTGGTGCACTGAATGCAAAATGGATTGATTTTTAAGCTCTGACTGTGAGAGAGGAGACACCATAAAATTGGGTCCAGAAAATGGGTTTGGTGAGAGCCATAAGGGACACGGGAGGCTCACTGTCCCGCATTTTAAAAAACAACGTGAAGCGAACTACTGCATGAAAATCATTTTAAAAACAAAGTCAATACAAATTAGATTTTAAATTGAATCAGTGGTGTCGATCGTTTGTCGTGGGCCACATGGTAGTTATGGTTTTCCTTAGAGGGCTGCTATGACTGAAAATCATATGAATGTATAATCACCTCACCGCATTATTAGATCGAGACAGTTGCCCCTGCATTAGATATATATTTTTAACAAGAAATTGACATTTGAAATCAGAAGTCATGGAAAATAGTGACAACCAAATACTAGTAAGCATACAGCTATTGTTCAATTTATGTTAAGAAAAAAAGTTTGTAATATCTGTTCAAGGTGAGGTAAATTTGCAAAGTATTTGCTTTCGCTGGCCATGTAAAAAAAAATGTTGCACGCAAGATGTGGCCCTCACACCTTGAGTTTGACACCTGTAAATTAGATAAACATTTTCTCAAGGGCCGGATGAAGTCGCATCTCTGCAACATTGCCTGAAAAATTGCTGTAATGAACCTGTCGCATGCATCCCAGAGGTGGGTAGGAACGGGTTACATTTACTCAAGTAACATTTTGGATAAATGTTACTTGCCAGAGTAGTTTTAGTGAAGCATCCTTTTTACTTTTACTTGAGTATTTATGTTAACAAGAAAGAGTACTTTTACTCCTTTACAATGGTCTACATGCCGCTCGCTACTTTCATTTATCAATATTTGCGTGCAGGATCTACTTTTCGACTTTCGTTTTCGACTTCCGCATCGGGCGCCGTCGCTCCAATCCACCGTGATTACCACAGAGATGTTTGACTCAAGTTCACCCATCAAACGACACAAGAATGTCAGATGTCTGCACACCAAGTCTTCTGTTGGGCTTCACGGGCTCATCAAAGTGAGTCGTGACAGCCGCGCGCGACTCGTGTTTACATTACCGACTATGAAATACAACAGCTCTAACCTGCAGCGTAGTTTAATCACTGCCCAATCTCGGACATTTCAGCCCACTTCTAACTTGAGAAAACACCTTGCGGTAAGTTGCAGATGTTTTTGCTGTTGTCTTGGCTGTGGTAACATTAGTAACTGTAAAACATGCATCTTCCGGGGTACTTTCTGTTCTGTTCTCTCTCACTCTCTCTCTCCCCCCACCCCCAAACTTTATCAATAAGTCTGGTCCGCAAACAGCTTCTTCAGTCAGTCCCTTAAGTGGATAAAGCAAATAATGTTTCTGTAAGGCCCTATGCATGTGTTGTTGTTTTCCACTTCAAAATTGAAAGTGTATGTGGAGTTTGAATGTGATCTGCTACTTCAGAACACAGCCACATCCCAGTTAAGTTAAATTAAGTTAAGTTAAGTTAAGTTAAGTTAACATCAAGTCCAAGTCAATCACATGCAAGTTTATTTCAGTTGTTTATTTTCACCTCCCCTCTCAGAAAGATACAAACATAAATCAGTTGAGTTGGACAAATTCTATGTCACGTTAAGGGTGGAATATTTTTTTTTAATGATTTATCTTGGTCCAAATTTTTTACCACTCAAAAACCTGGCATTTGAAAAGGCGTGTGTATACGTTTTATATCCAATGCAGCCTTGTTCCTGTTTTTGTAATCTGCCTGGTGAGCCTCACAAAGATTTTATGTTATAAAAAATATTGTTTTTAGATGAAGTGATATTGTTCAGCAATATTCATATTTTATTTAGTTATTTTTATTTCATTTGATGTTCATGCTCTGATTAAAATATAAATCAGAAGTTACGAGTTACTCAGCACTTGAGTAGCTTTTTCACTGAGTAATTTCTTACTGTTTCTCAAGTAATTATTTGAAGGACTAGTTTTTAATTTTACTTGAGTCATATTATTCTAAAGTACCAGTACCCCCATTTGAGTAAAATATTTGGCTATATATATATATATATAATATTTTCCAATCTATTCTTTGGAATTCATTTTGAAATTAGACAACAGAACTATTTATTATTAGACCACCCTTGTTTCTTCAGTTTATTGTTTATTGAACAATTGTTTATTGTTCATTTTTAATGCTTGATACTACTAAAGGTACATTTGTTGGACAAATATAATTATGAGAACAAAAATAGCTCATAAGAGTTTGATTTAATAGATTATATCTTTCCATGCATTTTGTTCATAAAAACCAAAATCACAGGGAATACAATTCAGCACGTCAAATAAGGTATTATAGAATCGTCTCCATTTTTGTCATGCTCATTGTAATCTTCAGGTAATATACATTTAGTTGTACCAAGCATTAAAATCAACAAGAAATTGAAGAAACGAGTATGCCAATATGTGGAAGCCAATGTTTTAGCCTATTTGCATCAATGTTGCCCTGCTGTCCTCCAAATAAATCTACATTTGTCAAGATAGAAAATAAACCGACAAAGTTGAAATTTAAAGAGTCATTATGAATTGATATCAATATCAATAGTACATAAGTATGATCTGTGAAAAAAAAAAAAATCATCATGTGTCATACCTCTAATTTGATATTCAAGAAACCACAGTGCTCGAGGAAAAACAACCAATCAGAGACAGGAGGCGTGTTTTACCACGTGCCAATCATTTATTGCTCACTCGCGGGCACGCTCATTGCGGGAACACCTCCACGACCTCGCGCTGACCTGTTACCTTGTTACCCCAGAAAATCATGATGTTCAAATTCGAGTGTTACGATAACACTGAATGACGACTAAATGATGAGTGCGCCCGCTAGTGGACGACTAAAGATTGACACCTCGTAAGTCATGCTTTCTGTCTCCGATTGGTTGTTTAATCCTCAAGCACTGTTTTGGTTTTTTTTGTATATCAAATTAGAGGCCAGAGACGGACAATTGTTTTCCCCCCACAGATCATATTTATAATTTACTATCAAGTCATAACGACTATTTGAACAATTACGACCAAAATATGATATTTATTTTTAAATTGCAAAGCTCCCCTTTAAAGAGAGTGCAATCCATCCCCCTTTCGTGAAAGCTGAAGGGGTTTTACAAGTTTAAACCTTGGTCATCTCCAGTCTGATCAATGGCAGAGAAGTGAAAAAATTGTGATTTGGAATCAATGATAAGAAGCCTCGGTGCAGCAGCAGCAGCAGCAGCTGCTGGAAGCAACTTAATGATCAGCATTTAAAGCGGGCAGATAAAGCGCCGTGCTGCGGATCCGACACAGGGGCCAAGTGCAGGTGAATTAACCCGGTCCACATCTAATATGCTGGTGTCAGCTCTGGTTAGCGTGCGGCTACACCGCGGCCCGTATTGGCAGTGGCACAGCATCCAACATCGTCTTCCCTCCATATGCCAGCAGGCAGCTATCTATAATCGATGGCCACTTTTAATTGGGTGGCCTGTCTGTCGGTGGACGGGGATGGTGTGTAGGGTGAGGCGACACTGTATACAGTTACCCCACTGAGGAGAAATACTGTAGGTCGTCCTCGCTGGAAAAAGCCAATCAGCACTTGTGCTGCTGCATGGCAGGCAGTTATAATTGAATAATTTCACACGGTGACCCTCGATAAACAGCCAGGACCCACATGCTATAACAGCCATGAAATGATATAGATTGGAATATAAATGAGTTTACACATCAGTCAGAGTTATGGACGATTTATAGGGTATAATTTAGAATATTTTCATTTGACACAGGATACAGACATGCTTCAAATAAATGTGTAGTTGATTTTCTTCAGGCAACTCAAGAATGAAATATATGAAGTTTCAAAAGTACTTTCCAGCATTGTGCATCCAGCAGCTGATGTTGCCGGATTATTATTATTTTTATTACAGCTTGTCACTCAAAACTAAGCTCGCAAGTGGACACTTTTGCTTTTACTAAGCAGCTTGGTCACCTTAAACATTACAAAAACACATTTGAGTCAGTAAATGAAATGTTCTCTTCATGATATATATATATATATATATATATATATATATATATATAGATCATTTGTATGATTTTGTCTTTATATACCAACACAATGGATTTGAAATAAAACAAGCTGGGACTGAGATTTTAATTTGAGAGGTTTCACTACTAAATACAGAATTAGCTATTTAGTAATATTATCCACAGTCCCACAAAGGCTCAAAATAGAACAAAGTAACATAGTTAATAACCATAATTTCAAATACCGAAATGAAAATCTTAGATTGTTTCCAATCGTCATATTCTTAGCGGTGGTCTATAAATTTGCAAAAACTACTTTTGCACCTAACAATATACAAAATTCAAGTGATAATAGATAAGTGCTTTATAGATTCGATTCGTTTATAGATTTTATAGATTTAGATAAGTGATTCATGCTGCATTCTTCTTTTTCCAACAGTATTAGTCTTGTTTTTTTTTTAAAAAAAAGGATGTTGGGGGGTTGCCAAGCAGCTTTGCGAGGAGGGAGGCTGCACAGGAGCTGGAGACGAGAGCCACCGGTGGACATGCTGCGTTTGGCGCAGCCGCTAATTGATATTGAGCGCGCTGCTGGTGAGGAGCGTGCAGGGCCACTGCTGGCTAATCTATGCTTTAATCAGCGTCTGTAATGAGAGTGGCGGCACGCTCCCACAGAAGAGAGACTTACAAGCAGCGTCTGTCAGCATCCGGGAGAAAATATTGGGTCGAACTCCTGTGTGATTATTAGCTGGCGTTTGTGTGTGTGTGTGTGTGTGTGTGTGTGTTTTTAATGGCCTTCAGGAGTGAGAAGGTGGGAGCTGTCCTTCAGCACACCTGATGGGACCTGAGGATGCTGTCCAAGGTGCTTGGTTTTGCATTCAAATTTACATTCACAGGCAAAATTTGCAATTTCTAATGAGATCCTACAGAGCCCCAGACGTGACATGAGGGGATAAAACAAAGGTGGCCACGATATAGATATATAAAAGCACGCAAAATGCTCATTTGTGGCCTTGAAATATGTATAATGTGCACACGGAATGCAAATTTGTGGCCATGAAGTATGTATAGTAATCATAAGTGAAAACCCACAATGTAGAAATACCCTTTGTTTTTTTTAAAGGTATTTAAACATACTTTTAAAACAATACAAACACATTTAACCACATCATATATTGAGAGAGCAAAAGAAATGGACAACACAAAAATATTGTACAAAATGTATACGGTAAGTAGAGTGAACACTATATTGCCTTCATCGTTTTCACCTCAGCTAAATCTCAGATTTTTAAGCAATGTCTTTTATGGGTTCTTGTGGTACACACGCAAGTCCAAATTTAGAGTTGCGAGCCTTCAGTGTGGTACCACATTGTGCAGCAACATGGCGGGCAGCACTGAGCTCTACCTGATGTAGATGCAGAGTAGTGAAAAGCAAAAAGAAGAGGCAGAGAAGGTGCCCTACTAAGCTGCAGTAATATTGTTTGTTCTCAGAGAGCAGAGACAATACAGTATATACCTGAGAATATTGTTGTATGTATGTATTTCTGTTAGCCTGTATATGATGTTTTCTATGTTAACAATAAGCTGGTGGACTTTCTTTAGATGAAATCACATGGTTTGTTTGAACACTTTTGGTTTAAACATATAATGTTTAATTGTCGGTTTTACAGTAAACGTGTGACTAACAACTTGAAGCAAATTTAAATAAATTAAAATGTGTTTAAAGTGTGTAGAGCTCCTAGATGTGGCTGAATTTTGTCTGGAACAACAATAAAAGTCAAAAGTAGCGGTAAAGTGGAAGGTAAAACTATATAAATAGTTTTTTCTTTATACGGTCTCCCTTATATCATGGATTTTCATTTGCGGGTGGGTCTGGAAAGTATCCCCAACAATAAAAATGGGGTTCAATGTTTGTATATAAATAAGGGAACCACCATATCAAAAGTATTTGTAGACATGTTAACAAATGACATTAATGACTGTAACACCTCTCTGACATTGCCAATCAAGACTTAGCTTTTGCGGATGTACCTAATGAAGTGTCCATTGATTAAGTCTTATTTATTGCTTCACAATCTAATGTCAGAGCATGATCACCGCTTGTTGGGATAAAGTTAATTATCAAATGAGAGGCTGCTATTGTAACGGAACAACCCGTACCAAAGGATGGGGTGGAGGGTTGGGGGATGGTGTGGCGGTGGGGTTATTGCACACATGCAGGCCGCAGACTGAATAGCAAGCGGAACATTAGCAGAAGTGTGTGTGGGAACACTGTCAGACAATTAACAGGCTATCACAGACGAGACACACACACGCAGGCAAACAGGTATACACACATCTAGACACACGACCCCATTCACGGCACACATGCTCTGTTATGCATACTTTAAATAGGATACTGTGTACAAAAAGGAATGGCCGCTAATTATGGAATCGAGCCGAAATAATTGCTCCCGCCGCCGCGTAAAGCGGGTTACTTAATTGCCAACTAGATTTTAACTAACACATTACACAACTTGATATGATGAGCATACTGTACATGGTAAAATGTGGGAAACAATAGAAGAAGTATTCAACTTAAGAATTGTTGTAAATAAATGATTAAGAAAGACTTCCTGATGAAGAATTGTTGAATGCTTTTTGTATACTTTGTGTGATTGGCCAAACGAGCGGAAGAAGAACCCATCGCCATTTTACGCCATCACTGTGTATCCCATTCTAACCTTAAGTGGGGTAACACGTTTTTTGTTGTTGTTGTTGTTCATTTAAAATTTAAGATATCGGCACACATGTGAGTCCATGGTTCCTGTTCCCCTGGATTTCCCATTATGATGTTGCCTTTTCCTGGAAAGTGTAGCTAAAATTTCCTGACGGTAAAGGGCTGTGGCGCCACCTGTTGCTTTGGCAGTGCTCGACATTGACTTATGCCATTGGTGTGGAAATAAAGTGGTGCCTTCAGATACAAGCTTTTCTTTTGGCCAATTTTTTGCTTTGACTTGTGAGCAAAAATTTGAGAGCCAAGCGTTGTATCATGGCAGTGAAACCAACTCAAGCAGCAGTTTGGCAGATATAGCGAACGCAATTTCAGAAAGTTTATTTATTGCCACTCCCACTTGAAGTTTACCGTCAAACTCAACATAAAACAATGAGAATTACACGTGTATTTAAAACAACCTCATAGCTTTGCCAAATAATGCAAAACATCATAGATGGGGTAACGAATCGGTCACACTGTTATAAGCCTTTAAGCAACGGCTATTTGAACACAAACCACGAAACAACACGTGTGGGCAGACAATATAACAATATTCACAGGCATATATTCTTTATCCTATGCAAAGTGACTTTCTGCAGCTTACTGAGTCAGTTGTGAAACTCTTCATGTGTGTTTCTATGTCTATATATTGTCCCCAAGTTGCCAAGGCACGCACACCTGAAGGAGAAGCACGATGTCTATTGAAGTGAAGCTAAAAATTTTAGCAAAAAGTTAAATTTTTTCACATTCTATTTAATTATGTCATTACTGTAAATTTTGTTTCTAAACTTCAAGATCAAAGAGAGCAATTTTACTTATTTACAAAGATGACTTTTTTTTTTTTTTTTTTACGAGGTTGGAACAGATTAAGAGATTTCATTAATTTCAATGGGAAAAGATGATTTGAGTGTTTTGAATTGAGTGTGGCCACGGAAATTAACCACGTATCTTAAGGCATCCCTGTTGAAAATTGAGCCTCTTCTATTGTGTGCCAGTGGGTAAACTGCCTAAACGGGTCTGGAGGAGGAAGGGTCAACTGATTACTCATGTAAACTGCGAAAATACACTGTGGTGCTGTGTGGGAAGCATGGATGAATCAAGTTTCCTCCTGACAGAAGAGGAGCACACCGCAGTCCTCCCCGGGCCTGGTCCACTTCCTGTCCCGGGTGCCAACACTTTAGTCCCTCTCATCAATCACAACCTGTATGCGCGCATGCACGTGTACAGGTCCACACACACCTGTTTTGGATTTTTTTTTCCTATTTCATAACACACTACGGCTCAAATAGACATTTGTCGCAAAATGAGATGTCCCCAAAAAGTGACAACCTCTCCAACTAAGTGATTGATAGCTCAAACTAGAGCGATATAATGGCACATCTTAAAGGTGAGGAGGCACCTGCTTGGATGCTTAGCAGACAAAGTAATCACACATGACTCACAGCAGATATATGAGTGATGGACCTTGCTGGCTTTTTTAGTGCGATTCTTCGCAAAATTGAGCAAATTTAATGATTGAGCATAAAAATAGGAGGCTAATCAACCTTACATGTTTTATATGCAAGTTTTACACTTTAGAATCAATTTAATTGTATGGTGGTATGATGATACAGAGAGTGATAGTAGTTACATTTTTATGTTATTACGTACTTGGATGCCTCCAGTATTCTTACACTGTCTGATGTGCTATTTTATCTCATTCAAGTTTTCTTTCCATAGGCTTTTTAAACAGCACAGACAACAAACAATTTACAATTATGAACTTCACCTTATGGCCTCACTTTTTTAACTTCCAAGTGGACGTAGCCACATCGATCAACAGAATTCATCGGATTCTACTTCACAGTCACGTCATACAATCGCCTCAGCCACTTGCTAGGCAGAATTCAAGTAGTTCATTCAATCAATCACCCAACCAATCCCCCCGCGTAAGATTTTTTCTTTTCTTAAATTGGGATTCAATTAAATCGTATTACACATCAGTTAAATACAAATAGTACCCTAAATCTTTTTTTTTTTTTTAAACTGTTCTTAAAGATTAAATGCAAATGTTTTGCAATTAAAAGTTAAATACAACTGAACTGTACTCTGTATAGAAACACATAGACAAATGATGAAAAATACAACTCAGCATTACGCTGAATGCAGTTGCATTCTTGTCTCATCCTGCATTTTTCTGTTTCACTGTTTCTATTTCGATTGTCCTTTCATTGCACCGTATTTTCCGCACTATAAGGCGCACTTAAAAGCCTTTAATTTTCAAAAAAATTGACAGTGCGCCTTTTAACCCGGTGCGCCTTATGTGTGCAATGAGTTCCAAAATCTGTAAAAATGTTGTTGTGCGATTTCGGTAAGCACTCCGCTTGATTGAATGTCGGACCATTTCCCACTGACATAGTGACGTAAAACGTAGACTATGTACGCTGGCAGCGATAAACCAATTAGAGAACATTACGTAAAGCTACGTACAGTACGTATGCTAACCTGCGCCATGCCTCCGGTAGGTATACTGTACTACCGGTATGCTGCAAAACAACATTTGTTTGGCTAAGGACCCCCGAAAATGGCATCAGCGAAGAGACATGCTTACGAGGCACAATTCAAACTACAGGCTATCAGTTACACAGTTGTAAATGGAAATAGAGAATTCAAAATCAATGAATCTATGGTTCGGAAGTGGAGGCAGCAGGAGAATGAACTGCGCCAAGTTAAGAAGACAAAACAGAGATTCCGCGGGCACAAGGTGAGGTGGCCAGAGTTGGAAGACCAACTTGAACAATGGATTCTTGAACAAAGAACAGCCGGGAGAAGCGGCTCTACAGTCACCGTTCGACTGAAGGCAATAACGATAGCACAAGACATGAAGATCGAACACTTTCAAGGTGGTCCGTCTTGATGCTTTCGTTTGATGAAAAGGCGCCCTCTCGCCATCCGCGCAAGGATTATCGTGGCGCAGCAACTGCCAGCGGATTACAAAGAAAAGATGAGCATCTTCCGCACCTACTGCAGCAACAAGATTACCGACAGAAAGATCCAGCCCAACCACATCACCAACATGGACGAGGCCCCTCTCACTTTTGACATACCCGTGAACCATACTGTGGAGGAAAAGGGGACCAGCACAGTATCCATACGCACCACGGGGCACGAGAAGTCGGCTTTCACTGTTGTTCTTGGTTGCCACGGTAATGGAAAGAAACTACCACCTATGGTCATTTTTAAGAGGAAGACGCTGACTAAAGAAATGTTTCCAGCCAGAGTCATCGTTAAGGCTGGATGGACGAGGAGAAAATGAGAGAGTGGCTGAGAGAGGTGTATGTGAAGAGACCGGATGTTTTTTTTTCCACCTATCACCGTCTCTGTTGATCTGCGACTCCATGCGGGTCCATATCACCGCAACTGTGAATTACCAAGTGAAGCAAATGAATTCAGAGGTTGCCATCATTCCGGGAGGATTAACAAAAGAACTCCAACCGCTGGACATCGGTGGAAACAGGGCGTTCAAAGTGAAGTTGCGAGCGGCATGGGAGCGATGGATGAGAGACGGCGAACACAGCTCCACTAAGACTGGGAGGCAGAGCCGGGCGAGTTACGCCACCATATGTGAATGGATTGTGGATGCCTGGGCTAAGGCATCTGCTTTGACTGTTGTCCGAGCTTTCGCAAAAGCCGGCATCATTGCTGAACAGCCACCCGGCGGCGAGACTGACTCCGACGATGACGAGAGGGAACCCGGCATGTTTGATGGCGAAATTGCCCAGCTGTTCAATTCAGATCCAGAAGATGAGGACTTCGATGGATTTGTGACAAAAGATTGATCCCAAAAAAATAATGTGAGTGTATTTTGAAATACGTGGTAGAATAAAGTTCAACCAAATTCACTGTTTTGCTTCCGTTACCTTGTGGCAAATAATACGGTGCGCCTTATGTATGGCTTAAGTACAGAAATAGACCCCGTAATTGAGACGGCGCCTTACAATCCGATGAGCCTTATGGTGGGGAAAATACAGTATTTAAGGATAGACTGGTATGAATAGTTTAAGACTAGCTGCAATCGGAATAGCCGAAGCTCGTGAGGCTAACCGCTATTCTCAACCGCCGCCATCTTATTTTGGTACTCTCGTACCTGCGCGGATGTGTATGTTGACTGTGTCACCGTGCTGGCTGGACATTTTGCTAATCCACGCAGCATTGTAATCTGACGACGGCAGCTGACCATTGGACAATTGACCAACTGAGAGCAGAGATACCAAAAGAATGTTAATAGTCGTTAGTTTAAACGTCGATGCAGAGTATTAAAGTCGATTCGTTGACTAATCGGTCCAACCCCTGGTTCATACTGAGATCTACTTGTAATATTTAGCTTAACTCAAGTAGCTAAATTTGGTAATTACTCTGTTCCCATTATGGAAGTATGTGTTATACTATGCAAGAATTGAATCGTGAAATGTAGTCCTGGCCTGGAATAGCCGATCACCGAGGCCAGAAATTGGGCTATGCAACACATCATTGGTTGTACAACAAAATATTACTTCAGTGATTTACAGGAAAGCAATTTATTTTTCAGTTTATACAGTAAATGTTTGAGTTTGTAAAGAAAAATCAAGACTGATTATTATTTATTTTTTTTGAACAGCCTTAATTGGAAAAGAATGTGCAGTGTTGAGTGTATGGAAATAAAACACAAAAGGATTTTGAGCTTTACAGACCGCTACCATAGCCCTGCTCTGTATTAACTAAGAATATATTAGAAAGCAAAACAGGGCCATATGGTATGCAAGTGCAGAGTTGCCACCAACTGAATGAATGAATCAAGTTTACTGGCAAACAAATGCGTCCATAGAGCAGAAGAAGAAGAAGAAGAAGAAGAAGAAGAAGGAAAGAAAAGATTTCGATGGAGTGCTGCAGTGAAGAAGCTGCAGAAGTTTTGAAGGTGACTGCAGGTTATTTCCTCTCAAGCATGTGCAAATAACGCGCACATCTCCTGGGCGCTCTTCCCCCCCCCCCCCCCCCCCCCCTCCTCAACCAACCCCCCCCCCCCACCCCCCCTCCCCCACCCCGCACCCCTGCCCTCTAACTGCCTATTTAGGGCTCAAATTGGAACGACCCACTGCTATTTCCAAAACAAATAAAGTGCCTTTGAAATGGATTAGCGAGATATGTATGAATTTCTGCTTGATTTATTTGATCATTCCACATTACAAAAGCTGTGTGGCGCTCAAATGCCATTACAAGTTTTCAGTTCCTTTCATTATGTAAGAGAAATTAGGCCTCTATAGGATTTCACTGAGGCGCAGTGGTTCGGCGGATGAAATGTAATTTGCGGGGGGAATTTGTTGTATCTGTCGCAAATATTCCCAATTAGTCGCGTAATTATTGGAAGGTTTCTGCAATTACGACTTAAGCCGGGGAAATCTGAAGCCGTAGCTGCCCTTAATTGGTCTAGATTTGATATTTAGCATATTTGCATAATGAGGAAATTGGGAGGAAATTGTGTTCAGCCATTTGTGAAGAATTCTATGAATTTTATGAATGTGAAAGCCATCCCCCTCTGCGGTGGATCCCTTCGCCTGGGCTCCCGGCGGAAACGAGACAAGCCAATGTCACTGCAGGAAATGTTGCCGTGTGGGAGAAACGTACACAAATATTCTTACCGTAGCGCAAGGTCACCGAGGAAACAAATATTGGGTGAAAGCCCCCGATGGCATGTGATGTATTAAGCATCAGCCGGAGGGGGACGCTTCTCCTTTTCGTGCGCCGTCAGTGAACAAACACTGAATGGTGTTTTATTAAGAAGCCTTTGATTTTGTCATTAGATTTATACTAGATAATTCATCCAGATTGGCCTGTGAGACTTAATTATGCATTATCACAGCGTACTGATTGATATTGAGAAAGATAAGTGTTCTATGTAATTGGTAATAAAGAAGGTAATTTTAGAAATTTGTCCAATCAGTAATGATTATGAGGCTGTGAGTGGTTAATGGCGTTAACTCAGGGTGCCCCTTTTACACAGTCCACCCCTGGCGTGTCATATATATGAAATAAAGGATCTACAAGAGGAGGAAACGCCTTTTGTCACACACGGTGTTATTAGAAATGTTGATAGTTGATGACATTTATCATAAAGTACACTCATTTTCTTAAGTACATCTGCATGCTTGATAATAATTGTATTGGATGTGCACTTTATTGAAAGAAATAATCCCTTTTAGGTAATACATTGACAAAGAGCTGTCTCTGATAAGTTGTCCCTTTTATTAAGCAAAAGAAGGTAGAAGCAGTAAAAACATTGCAAACATTACACTATCTTTGTAAAGGCAGAATGCTTTTTTTTTTTTTTTTTTTTTTTTTTTTTACACAGCTCTTGTATTGATGCTCATTATTAGTGTGGACTTTCACCTTTTATGCGGTTGATATAATGCGAAGGAGGCAGCTGTTAACAGTTGTGTAGTAGTAGAGTGTGCGTCCCCTCATGTAGGAGCAGCGGCCCACCGAGACTCGTATATCGTCCGGCAGTAAAGGAGAGAGCACGAGAGGCTGATGAATGTGTGAGAGATAGATGTGTTAAGTGACCTTGGTACATTACACTCTCCTTCAAAGAGGGCCAATGAAGATTAGTACAGGCTTGTCGCGTCACACTGACTGCGCTCGTGTGTGTGTGTGCGTGTGTGTGTGTGTGTGTTCGGATTATCTCCAGGCACTTTTCACAACTTGTGTCGTGGGAACGGTGGCACATTAACGCATGCACAGTCCCGGAACGTATTGTTTAATTACAAAGTTGTATTCCCGTCTTTTTCCTGCTCAAATCACGGGCAGTAAAAATGCTGATTTAGCCGATTTTTTTCCACGTGTTCTTCTTATTAGATTGATTTTGTTACTTTTAAATATGCATTTGTGTAACCTGCTGTGTCTGTATGTATATACTGCAACTTAAAGACATTGTTGTTGTTTATTTATTGGTATATTGTATATTTAACATTGTAAATAATGTTTGCTACTTTTGATCGATACTCTCATGACACTAATTCTGGTTTACTTAATTGGGATCTGCTATCATGAGAGGTAAACGTAAATGTATATTTTCGCTTACAGATTATACCGGGGATGAGCAATTTAAATGATGGCGAAGACCAGTTTTTTTGTCAGCATTACCAGGGGCCACATAGGACTGTGCACTTCCTAACCAAATGTATGACAAAAATGCCTTTTTAAATATGGTCAAAATAGGAGCGTGTCTGTTTTTCATCGAACCAGTGTACATCACAGTATCTTAATATACTGTATTTCATGCTCAAGAACAACTCTTCAACAAAAAAGGGTCAGAAGAAATTAAAAGAAAAAAAAAGTATATATATATATATATATATATATACTATGATTTTCATATCCAGTGCAAAGGGCTCTCTTCCATATAAAATACCATTGAAAGATGGCACAAAGTTGCTGAACAGCAAACCAACAGTAAGTGCAAAAACTCATTTTTCTGCATTTTTTTTTTTCCACAAGAATCAACTCACTCAAAATTTTAACAGTTTACTATGTTTCTCCTGTATGTCATTCAAAATCCCGAAGTTATTAGGCCTTCTCACTTTGCAGTGATAGGGCGGTTCACTCTGCTTTGTTGAAGGAGCCCTGGTTCGTTTCTGCTGTCCTGCAGCTTGTCCAAGCCACCATACGTGTTTGCAACACTATTAATGATGCCAGTCATTGCTGAATTTTTGCCATAATAAGGACAATCATCATTATCATGCAAGCGTTTATGTTACCTGTAGTTTGTTGAATATGTGCCTTGTTTAACTGGCGGCTTACATTTATGTTGCACTTGGCGTGAAACCCTGACTGAGAGTTGTGTGCGATATAGTAACCTCCCGGTCTGTTCCGTTATATGATAAGCTAAGATGAACTAAGCGTGTTTGTCTTGTATGGCACATCAGCGCCACATAACAATCATGGTTGACAATGTCTCCAAGTAAACCAGATACATAGGCTTGCCTGTAAATTTGGTACATATAAACTACTTGATGATATTCCTGATGGAGAAGACCCAGTGGAAGCGCTAATAAGCGATATGTGCCATCTATTGGGCTTTGAATGGTGCTATAATAACTTTCAAATGATCAGGTATAGTAATGGGAGCATATTTATAATTCCCACCACAAAAAAAACATTGCATTTTCTTTTTCTTAAAAAATAAATCTATGCGAAGTCATACGACAATGACGTTACTGCAAACATGATGTTAAGATGTTAACCTTACATACAGTAACCACCGTTCTATTACTTGGCTGAGCCGTTATGAGTTTCTTAATTTTTTTTAGAGATAGTGAAAACAACAAATACTCTCACGTGACAAAACAATCAACACTAAAAGAAAAAACAAGAAATTTTATCCACCTATTAGAGGAAAATCATTTAATAGTTGAATCAAAATTGACTTAGAATTGATTAGCCAGTTTTCAGCTCAACACTAAACAATAAAAGTTCTTGATTTCAATGTAATTGCCGTAAAATGGGAAATCCAGATACCTAATTGAAAGGAAAATTAAGCGAAAACGCTTCTATTGAATGTGTGAATATTGTGTTTATAAAGACAGAGGAGAGTGAACCTTAAATTAAAGCAACCGTGAGTTTATTAAGAGGGAATAAAGGAAGGCAAAACAAAGCGGTGTAGATGTAAAAAAATTAAAAATAAATAAAACAATATTTTCAAATATTCACAGGCGGCTCGTAAAAGAGGCTGCATAATAATTGCACTATTTCCTGGGATATGAGATGAAAATGACCGCAGTCCAGCCCTATACAGGCCGTAGCTCGACAGTTCCGCGCACATTAGGACGTACACCTCAACCGCTGGGCAGAGCAATGTCGCTGCTAATTTATTGGTGAAAATGAAAGACAGGCTTAAGTGTAATGGCCCTTTCAAAGCTACGAGAAGAAGAGCTGGACACAAGGAGGGAGAGAGGATGGGTCAGATGCGAGGGGGAAGAGCGACTAAACATGGCGCCACAACCGACGGGCACCAATGTGTTCCCAATGAAACTCCAGCGACAAGCCTGAACAAATAGAATCACACGTGCACGCAAACACAGCAGTAAAGACGGCAGCAGAAACTGGCGTATTCTACTCTTGGACTTAATGGGAATAAAATACCTCAGTGGATGAGTGCAGATGTGTTTGATACAAATAGTCATTTTCCTATTTGCTGCCTCATTGGGCATGATGAATGATGGAAGTCAGGGAGGCGTTGTGATAAATGGCAGCACCTTGGCTCTACTGCATGGCCTATTGATTCTCCTTCTTTATTACCCCACCAACCCAGCTGGCTGCTCTGCCCACTGCACATCCCCCCCCCCCCCCCCCAACCCGCTCCTTTCCCAGCACACACACGTGCACTAGCAGGGAAACAAATATGTGCTTGAAGCCAAGTACGGGGAGAATCCACACACACATTCGGGACATTTGGAGAAAGGGACGGTGGCGAGCACCAGTGAGGAAAATAAGACGAGCTGAAAGGAGCAGAACTGTATTTTCATGTTTATCGCTTGACAAACCCATACAAGTGTTTGCTTCAGAGGGAACATTTGCATTTCGAGGTGGCAAAATACACACAGCCTCCCGCTCAATTAAAGCGTTTTAGCCGTGTTAAAAAGCACGCTGTATTCCAAACTGTTTTAAGGTTGAATAATTTAGTGAGGGATTAGGCATCCAGATAGACAAACTAGGCAGAGTAAATAAAGCGATGTGATGTTCTACTGAGCTCTTCATCATGAGCTAATGGGGGGGAAATGATCCCGCCCTGTGCAATATCCGTGCAGAGTTTGAAATAAACAACGGATTGGTGTCATCGCGGCAGTGCGTCTGGCAACAGAGCTGAAATGTGACATCACGGGAATAACGGGTACAATTAACATTGTAGATATCCTCAATGTCTTCTTGACTTGTCATAATTACAATTTGAATAGCTGGAATTTTCAGTTACAGTTACGGCAGTTAGAAAAAAAACTGAATTATAGATACTGTATATGCAACATCATTGCGCCTCGTACAAAGAACATCACAAATTTCGCACAATTTATATTCATTTTGCCATTCGTGTGTATGGGGTTTGTCATTACAGAGATCTACAATTTAGTTGCAGATATCTGCTAGGGAGGTACAGATATCTGCAACTGAACTGTAGATATCTGTAACTGAAGTTTGAGATCTCTACAACGCCATTTCACCTAGTTAACTACAAGTGCAGTGCAGTAAAAGTAAAAAAATGAAATCATAATATTCCGAGCACACAAGTAGCCCAGGATTAGGATTTGAGAAATTGGTCAAATGACACTTCATTATAAATTTCACAACAAATGATATTACCCAATTATTATACGGGTTAGTTTAATCTTAATTTTTTATCTTGTAAACATCACCAACCACTATTCTCATAACTTCACAACATAATTTTTCAATTTTTACCACATATTGCCTCAACTGTCCTTTGCAAAAAGGCACATCAAATGACAGCAGGAAATGTCTCCATCATGTCCATCAGTTAAAAGGCTTATTGCAAACAGGAGAAGCTGATGATAACGTCTGAGTCAAAAAAAGAGAGATCAAATGGTGCTGACCTCTCAGACTTCAATTTACCTGCTGCATCTCCTTGACCTTGAACCTGAGAGATAATAATTCAAAGGGGGGCCCGGGTAGTGATGAATGGTTTGTGTGCATGTGTGCACGTGCATTTTTCGGAATGTGTGTGTCCACGTCTAATGCGCGGCGCGGATAACAAATGGAGAGAATGTGCCGTACACAAACACAAGTAAATCACAAACACACACGCTGCTTGACGTGACTTTTATATTCAAAGGTCAAATTTGTCTTTTAAGGCAGAAAAATGTTTTTTTTTTTTTTTTTTTTTTTTTTTTTTAAATCTGAAATTTTTTACACTATTTCTATCTGTAGGGGTTACCGTACTCTGGCCTTCCCGTGTGGAGTTAGCATGTTCAGGGTTTAAATGTTAGTCCACCTGCTTTCCATGCTGATGACCTGTTGTGTGTTGTTGCAACATTTACATGAGTGACTCTCAAAGTGTGATACTATAGTACCACTAATGTTATGCAAGCTCCCTCTTGTGGTATGCAAACGAATCACTGAATTAAATGTTCAAACTGCATGAGAAAGTGGCTTAAATGTTTTTTTTTCCCTCTTTTTAATCAAGTACAGTCCATTTATTAAGTACAGTTCAGTTGTATTTAACTTTTTAAGTACATTTGCATTTTTCTTTTACAACTGTTTGTTTTTAAACATTTATTCATGGTGGTACTTGGTGTGAAAAGTCGGAGAACCATATGTTGAATTAATACCTCTATGGCATTGTCGATCCAAAAGTTGTGCATTCATTTATTTGCAAATAAAATTTCTAATAAATCTCATGTATTGGATCTTGTAAGATTGTGCTAGAGTGCTTGAAGTTTCTCAGAAAAAAACTTTTTGAATGAAAATAATAATTTGAAGATGCATGCATTCATTGGAAAGCAATTACAGTATATGTATTTACAGAGAGAATCCCCCCCCAAAAAACCTTACAAAAAAAGTACACTTCAGGGTGGGCTTTAAAGGTTTGAGATTTAGTTCCATGCTAATGAAATTTTCTAGTAAAATACTGCCCCCTACTGGTCTGGAGTGCGGCATGTGTTATTTCATTTATCAAAAATAATGCAACCCCAATTCCAATGAAGTTGGGACGTTGTGTTAAACATAAATAAAAACAGAATACAATGATTTGCAAATCATGTTCAACCTATATTTAATTGAATACACAACAAAGACAAGATATTTAATGTTCAAACTGATAAACTTTATTGTTTTAGCAAATAATCATTAACTTGGAATTTTATGGCTGGAACACGTTCCTAAAAAGCTGGAACAGGGTCATGTGTACCACTGTGTTCCATCACCTTTTCTTTTAACAACATTCAATAAACGTTTGGGAACTGAGGACACTAATTGTTGAAGCTTTGTAGGTGGAATTCTTTCCCGTTCTTGCTTGATGTACAGCTTCAGCTGTTCAACAGTCCAACTCTCCGTTGTCATATTTTACGCTTAATAAGGCGCCACACATTTTCAATGGGAGAAAGGTCTGGACGGCAGGCAGGCCAGTCTAGTACCCGCACTCTTTTACTACGAAGCCACGCTGTTGTAACACGTGCAGAATGTGGTTTGGCAGTGTCTTGCTGCAATAAGCAGGGGCGTCCATGAAAAAGATGTTGCTTGGATGGCAGCATATGTTTCTCCAAAACCTGTATGTACCTTTCAGCATTAATGGCAGCCTTCCCAGATGTGTAAGTTACCCATGCCATTGGCACTAACACAGCCCCATACCATCACAGATGCTGGCTTTTGAACTTTGCGTCCATAAACGTCCGGATGGTTCTTTTCCTCTGGCCCGGAGGACACGACGTCCAGAATTTCCCAAAACAATTTGAAATGTGGACTCGTCGGACCACAGAACACTTTTGCACTTTGCATCAGTCCATCTTAGATGAGCTCTGGCCCAGAGAAGCCGGCGGCGTTTCTGGGTGTTGTTGATAAATGGCTTTTGCTTTGCATAGTAGAGTTTCAAGTTGCACTTACGGATGTAGCGCCAAACTGTATTTACTGACATTGGTTTTCTGAAGTGTTCCGGAGCCCATGTGGTGATATCCTTTACACATTGATGTCGGTTTTTGATGCAGTGCCGCCTGAGGGATCGAAGGTCACGGGCATTCAATGTTGGTTTTCGACCTTGCCGCTTACATGCAGTAATTTCTCCAGATTCTCTGAACCTTATGATGATATTATGGACCGTAGATGATGAAATTCCTAAATTCCTTGCAATTGTACATTGAGGAACATTGTCCTTAAACTGTTGGACTATTTTCTCACGCACTTGTTCACAAAGAGGTGAACCTCGCCCCATCTTTGCTTGTGAATGACTGAGCAATTCAGGGAAGCTGCTTTTATACCCAATCATGGCACCCACCTGTTCAAAATTAGCCTGTTCACCTGTGAGATGTTCCAAACAGGTGTTTGGTGAGCATTCCTCAACTTTCTCAGTCTTTTTTGCCACCTGTCCCAGCTTTTTCGGAACGTGTTGCAGCCATAAAATTCAAAGTTAATGATTATTTGCTAAAAACAATCAAGTTTATCAGTTTGAACATTAAATATCTTGTCTTTGTAGTGTATTCAATTAAATGTAGGTTGAACATGATTTGCAAATCATTGTATTCTGTTTTTATTTGTTTAACACAACGCCCCAACTTCATTGGAATTGGGGTTGTATATATATATATATATATATATATATATATATATATATATGCTCATTTAAGAAATAATTTCATACAGAGTTAGTTAGAGCTCCACGTGGCGGCCTGATGCGTCCACCACTCACTCGCTGCTTTAAAAGTCCATTTGGACTCCTGCCTAAAATCACTTCTCACCGTCGCCGTGGTAACGGCGCCAGGCCTAATTAGTATGCATTATCAATTAACAAACTTAATAGCCGGCAGATTGATTAGATCCTCAGTTATAGGGGCAGAATTCAGGCGAAACACGGAATGAAAAATAATCACACACACACACACACACACACACAGAGCAGACTCTAACCTTCTCCTCCTCCTCACTTGTGTAATTACTGTATGCATATGGCGGCGAGCGGATTGGGAACGAAGCAGTGTGAGGTTTTAAATAAACCTTCAAGCTTCTAATGAGTCAGGCCGCCATGGCTAGTTTAGCTCTGATTGTGCTCCTCGCTAATGAATGACAAACCTGCACACACAAGCACAGACAGACACTGTTTGACTGAAGCACAACAATAAAGACATGGATTGCGTGTGTGTGTGTGGAAATGTATAGCATGTTTCACTCCCACTCGTTCATATGTGTGCACACACGGAGACAGACACAGTTTCACAGCCGCACGGAAAATGTAATCAGGCGTTGGGTTTACCCTCCTATCAGTCTAATGGAGGTTAATGAATGATTAAGTCTAATAATTTTTAGAGTGGAACTCCAGCTCGGCTGCGGGATGCATCAAACTCAGCAGGCGCCACGAGAAGCTTCAGCACTGTGGTGGAGGAATGAAAGAAAAAGCGAAATTACATCAGCTATAATAATACTCAACCTCTAGCGATTATAATTTTCTTTTTGGACGTTTGTACGTCGTGTTCATGTCTAAAGCCATTACCGATGGAGTTAAACACAATTAAAAGTTAAACTATTAACTACTGTTTTCCAAGTAACTGATAATAAGCAAAGTCAGAGCACAACTTAGGAGTGGTTTATTCTTGTCGTTGAACGTAGGACTGCAGCACAGAACCAGTGACCTACCACATCATGGAAAGGCCAATTCATGGGCATTAAAATGCAAACGCGTGCATCTTTCATAGCGTTAAATTTAATGAAGCATTTAAAGCACAATCCGTCCGGCAGTAAATCCTAATAGTCTTATTTCCTATTCGTAAAATTCAAACCGGCCACCCCAACGTGGTGGCATTAAAAATGTTTGCAACTCCACCAACTTAGAGGGTGAAATTAAAGTGAGAAAAGCAGACACACAATAACACGCACACACACACACACACACAAATCGCACGCATACACGCTGTGCAGATGTGTGCCGGGTCTCTTCTGCTGCATTGTGGCCTCGTTTGCAGCCATCTCCCTCTGATGTATAACTCGTTGTCCAAGCCTTAATGTTGATTTATTATCCATCCATAAATTAGAAAAATATGTTTGAGAATTCGGCGGGCGCAGCCAGGCTCCGTCGCCCGTCTAGGGGATTGGCTGACGTGTCGGAGGCGCATATTGGCTCGCCGGGCAGCCTTTTGTTTCCCTGCACCAGCAGGCATTTAATGAGTGCTGATGGCTTAAGGTAAATGTGTTAGGACAGACGGCAACAACAGCCACAAAAACAGCTTGCGATATGGGTTGCTGGAGTCTGGAAGTGTGCGTGTGTGTGTGTGTGTGTGTGTGTGTGGCGGGAGGTCGGGGATATGTAGAGCCTCTCAACATCCCTCTTTACTTTACATGGCTCGACAACAACATCATTCCCATGATAAATCACACGCCGTCTTTTTCTGGAGAGTTAAATAAAGTTTCACAACAGTTTGTGCATCAGCAGCCACCTTAAAGGCTGATTTTCTCATTTTGCAGAGCCTCAGCCTTCCATTCACAAGTTCAATAAAACGCCTCTCGTGGGCCAACTCATTATATTTGCTCCACTTTCGTCGCCATGTAAGCCTATTTTTCTCTTATCCCGCTATTACCGAATAAGGCTGATTATTAGCCGTGATGATTCTCAAGCTCGTCTTGGTTGGCTTGTGCGCCGACATGCATACTAATCTCTAATAGACATCTCCGCAGGGTGGAGGGGGTAGCATGTAGAAGCAGACGTCGCCTCGCCGCCTATCACAAAGGTTTTTTTCTGTGCGTTCCTTCCTGTTAATGATAAAAGTAATCATAGGTCAAGGTTTAATTTTGTGACATAAAACGCTGCCACGATGCACACTGGGAGCTTCATTCCCCATTAATGCAGAACAGCTCCTAGCTCCACAAGACGCGGTGTAGCGAGCGGCGTGGACGCGCGGAGACACAAACATCATCGTCATGTTGTCTGAGAGCTGACACTGTCACTTCATTGTCATGGCTGTTAGCTCGCCTGTGCCCATGTCCTGCTCTGCTGTTTATGTTACAGATGTTGCGGTAATCAGAGCAGCAGCGTGTGAAGGACTTTGACTGACGCCCCTGACCGCCATCCCGCCAACAAAGGTCAACGAGGAAATGCGGTGCTGATGTGACGGCTACGGGGGGTTGGGCAAGTCACAGTCCCGCCGAGATGCCTACTTTTCTCATATCGAGGGCTGCTTTTAGTAGCTTTGGAGCTTCGCAAAACTGATTATCTCAATTAGATTTTGACCTCCGCCAAGCACAAAGCTTGGTTTTGACGTGTACGTGTGCTCGCAAAAAACAATTTTCGCTCAACTTTGTGGTGTTTGGCATGGAATAAGGAAAAAAAACATGAAATTTGAGTGCAAAAAAAAAATATATGTCTCCCCCACAGAACTCAGTTGTCAGCCTCTATAGCAGTGGTTCTCAACTGTTGTCACCACACTTGCATAGAAGATAAGAACAATTAAGAATTAAGCAAATTTAATGTTCAAAAATAGTCTTTAGAAACGTATGAGGTGTGTCAAAAAAGTTCTAGGACTTTCGCGGAATTAACCAATACATCTACAAAGAGGTCTTGTGGCATTTGCTGAGTTCAGTGTGCAAGACTTGTGGCAGGGCAACTCATGGCTGTTCACCATGACAACACACCTGCCCAGAGCATCAGACAGTTCCTGCCCAAGAAGAACATCGCTGTTCTGGCTGAACATCCATACTTACCCGACCTGGCACTGTGTGATTTTTTTTTTCCCCTCTCTGTTTCGCAAACTCAAGGTCATCGATGGCATCCGTTTTTTAAGATATGGAAGACATCAAGATGGCCATGAAGACAGAGCTGCGGAAGAATCCTTGCAGAAGTTAATAGCGTCCTCGCAGAGAACAGCTCAGACATGAAGTAGAAGTACTTTTTTTCCATGCCCATTCCATTATACTGTATTGCCATTACCACATTCCTAATAGTATTTTTAATTAAGCTGTTATTTTAAACGTTTTAACATAATATGCATTCATATTTCTATATTTGAGTGCATTAATTGAAAATGACACACTTGAGAGTAGCGATACTGTAACTCTCCATCTGTAATCTGTTGCGACGTGCATTAGTTGCATTCTGAAGAGCAATACAGGAAACACAGCTGGTGTACATTCTTTTCCGCGTCCTCATTCAAAGTTATCATACAAGGAGATAATTATATAACTGTTTGGTCTGCTCCGCGTGTTGTTTGAAGGGGTACAATTTACCGTAACATTGGCGCTAATCTTATTACAACAGGTCTCTCTGCTGGTCTTTTTTAAATATTATACTATGAAAAAAGGATGTCGGATTACTTATATTAAATTCATAACAAAGATACCCAAACTGTATTAAAAAGGCACAAAGAGGACTAATAAGACAACAGTAGGCAAGCAAGCTTGTCGTGAGATCATTTACTACCTGGCGTGAACATGAAAGAATTTTGGGTGTTGTGGGGACATAGCCCAAGATGTTCTTAAATGTTTGCATCAGCGAGAGAGGCACTCGTGCATTCTCCGCGTTTGCTCATAAGCCATTAGCATATTTTAATCACCGGAATAGAATTTTATCGCAGTCCATATTACAGCATTAACACAAATTGGTTTACTAAAAAAATAAAGAAATAAATGAATCAATACAAAGTTATGACCCATTAGGTAGAATTGCAAGTGTTTTTGATTTTTGATTTTGACAGCTAGAAAACACTGAATCTGAGTCAGCTACTGTTTTGATGCCAGCCGGGGCTGAGGAAACAACTGGTGTCGTTTGGAGGAAGGAACGATGCCTGCGAGGCGCACTTATTGCCCATCAGCAGCGATAGCTATTCCTCAGTCTGCACGTTTATCCTTGGCCATTATGGGATGCTGAGTTGCTTGTGGCGGCCATTGTTTAATGATCTCCTTGGGCTCTGGGAGTAAACTACTGCCATAATCAGAAGGGTAAACTCAGCTATATTTCAATTTGGGGAGCCGCTGTTCCGTTCAGAGAGGCCGCTCTGAGACAATAAATAATAGGACTATTTAAGCCTATCCCATCGGCTGCCTCTGACACCTACCCAAACACGCACACACACGTGCACACCACTCACACACACATAAAAGTCAGCCCATAACAATTCATGTCCCCTCCATAAATCTGCTGCACTAAAAGCTGGTGATTAGCGACATCATTTAGCCTCTAAAACCCAAACAGCGACAATGTTTCCTTCCCTCTTTTAGGGAGAAGATGGAGAGATGCACAGATGGCAAACTGGCTGGAGCGGAATGAACTGTGGCTCAATTACTAATGTAGATGTCGAATAAAATTCATTGTGGAATTCCAACTCCAGGCGAGAGGATTTTGGTGGGCAATCGCGTTTTTGACCTTGCGGTTTATAAGAAGGGTCACTCATGAGGTTACGCAGTTTTTAAATATATAAACCACTTATGTGGTTAAGTACTTAGGGAAATGTAAATGAGTTAAAATGGCATTAGGTGAATCTTGAATTTTGTTTGTCTAATGCTTACAGCAAGTGTACCTTCATAGAAATCTTCAGCTGTTTTATGGTTTAAATTATTTACAGAAGTAAATGGCTAACGTCACTTGCATGGCATTCAATTAGTGGAGAATTCATTAGCTAGAACAAATGGTACAACTAGAGATTCCATTCATTCATTCATTCAACTTCCGTTCCGCTTCTCCTCGCTAGGGTCGCGGGCGTGCCGGAGCCTATCCCATCTATCTTCGGGCGAGAGGTGGGGTACACCCTGAACTGGTCGCCAGCCAATCGCAGGGCACATATAAACAAACAACCATTCGCATTCACATCCACACCTACGGGCAATTCACAGTCTTCAATTAGCCTACCCTGCATGTTTTTGGGATGTGGGAGGAAACCGGAGTGCCCGGGGAAAACCCACCCAGGCACGGGGAGAACATGCAAACTCCACACAAGCGGGGTCGGGATTTGAACCCCGGTCCTCAGAACTGTGAGGCACATGTGCTAACCAGTCGGTCACCGTGCCACTAGAGATTCCATTTTGCTTAAATGTTTGTTATAGTTACTTTAAATTGGTCTCCAACTGCATTGCTAAAAAAAAATTACAAAATTATATAGATTCATTTCAGATCCTGCTCATCAAAACAGAGAATTGTTAGCTTTCATGTCATTTCTGCTGTCCTATTGGATATTATTATATAATGCAGATTTATCCAATTAAACAGTGAATATTTTGCAATATTACAAAAAAAATTATGGAAAAGACTCAATCGTTACTATTTGTATAATCTATATCTACTTTTTGGAACAAATGAAAATTTTCTGCGGTAACCACACAAAAATGGTAAACAACCTTTTGACTATCAAGTCTGACCTTTTTTTGTTGCGTTTGTACATTTTTATGAAATAGCTGCACACTTAACCGAATTCAACATATATATTTACATTCGTGCAATAGATTATGAAAACAATAAGGTGTGCCGACTTAGTGTTGGAAGACCGAATGATTAACAAGCACCAATAAAAAGCAAACAGATTAAGCAACCTATCCCAAACCATTTGCTCGTCTACATCCAGCAGAACACTTCTGTGGTCTCAGTGGAGATGGATCAGACGTGTGTCTGATTATAGCTTCCTAAAGAGCTTCAATTAGCGGCCTGTCACTTATCATTAGGGCCGCTGAAAGGCAGGACACCAGAGAGCACGATGCAAACAAAGGCGCGTTTTACGGCGTCAATTCTAAAAAAGCGCCCATCGACTCAACCGCGGCGGTTTGGCCTCTGAGGCCCTCATCCCCCTACTGGCCCCCGCCGGGCCCCGCTGGGCTCTCTCCTGGGGGGATTAGCGGGATCTGCTGAAATTAGCCGTTTGGATGACAAGCAGAGGCCAAAGGACGAGCGGGTGTTAATGTCCCCTTTTTACAGGAACAAAAGCACTGGGGATTTTAAGTAACACGTCTCCTTTGCCGCATGTGGCCACTTCAGTGTGTGTGTGTGTGTGTGTGTGTGTGTGTGGCATTAATTAATTGACGCCAGTGCTGGCTGCAGGAATTGGTGTGTCTGATAGACTACACCATCCCGCATATGTGGCTCAGAAATTTGGTGCCTTTTTCAAGGGGAAAAAAAATAATACAATCGAGAAAAGAAGCAATGGTTTTAATAGTGGTAAGGCCAGAGAACATGAACTCTATAGAATACATGTCTAAGGAAGAAGAATTTTGACAACAGCTGCATATTACAATGAAGAAATGTGTCTAAAAGATTTTAGAAGACGTGGGATTCCTTTTGCAATCTTTGTGTCGTGCACCGAAATGGTTGTTTACTCTTCATTGTGATGTCAGGCTGAGGCAGGGAGCTCCTCAAAGAGAACATCCACAACAACATCCTCTTGACTGGGCCTCTGCAGTGCTGCTTTTGTCCATTACGCTTGGCCTCCTCATTGACAGCCAATAAATCATTCATTTAGAGGCAAAGCAGGGAGAGAACTCAAACAGCCATTTCAGAGCCCGAGGCCTTTGAGCGCGGCTGCTGCTGCAGGCCACAGATCTAATGTGGAGTGGCTGGGTTGCAGGCGGACGGAAGGGCTCTTAAGAGACACGAGCACATTGTTTGGCGAGACGGGGGAAACGCTCCTCTCATTAGACCTGCAGCTAAAAACCAACCTGAAAGGCCTGCTTCAATTTACCTGCCCTGTGCTTGGAATAAATCACCAGCACGTACGCGCGTGAATGTGTGTGCACAAACACACACAATGACAACAAAAAACAAAACAAAAAAACGAGGAACACTCATCAGCAGGCGGGCACAAAGAGATTTATACACACATGGCTTTAAGAGCGCACGTCTTCAAGTTCAGAGTTGTTTTAGAGCAGAGCGTGTTGTGTTAAAGGTAAAAAACCTTTTACCTCTCTACCTCTGATGGCCCTTTTATTACGGTGCTTTCTCATTCAAATCAGAGTCACAATTAAAGATGTTCCGACTTATGTTGGAAGGTTTTTGCACGTGTTTGCACAATGTGCTTTGAAAGTGTATGCTGGAGTAAGTGTTAGAGCGTCTTCACGTGCAACACAATACAAACAAAATACAGATTATAAGGACAAAAGGGATGTTCAGGGTGGGGGGGGGGGGGGGGTTCGGGGTCAAGAACACCTGCATTTAGTATTTTCTTGTTCAAATTGAATTGAAATTCATCTTGAGGTGCAGTGAAACCTCTAAGGTCAAAGACAATCGGTTCCAGGACGCTGGCAACCTCCAATTTTGCAATATGAAATAGTTGAAAATGAAATAATCTGTTCCAGGGTAGAGCGGCATGGTGAGCAAGCGGTTAGAAAAATCTGCCTCACAGTTCTGCGTTTCGGGATTCGTATCTGGACTCTGGTCTTCTTGTGTGGAGTTTGTTTTCTCCGTACTTGTGTGAGTTTTCGATACTCCAGCTTCCTCCCACGTTTAAACAATTCAAAGCCTCAAACTTTGTGGGAACAGTTTGCGGGAAGACCTTTTTGGATTTCAGCATGATTGTGCACAAAGTAATATTGACAAAGGCACGCTCGGATGTCAAATGAGTGAGGTGCTGAAGAATGCTCAATGAACTGTAAAAGAGATTGTGAGTCAGGTTTGGAAGGACAAAAATGCTCTTATGTATGAATAGACTAAAATTCTCACTCCCAAATGATGTATTAAGTCTTACAGGAAGTGTTTAAGTTGATATACAGTAGATTTAAAAAGGTCTTCACACCCCTGTTTAAAGATAAATCATTTTTAAACTTCTTCCACCATTAATGTGACATAAAAGCTGTTCAACTCAAATGGGGGAAAAAAGCATTTTGTTTCTTATGGGTAAAGTAAAAATAAACAACTGAAATAGTGTGGTTGCACAAGAGTGCACACTCTTAAAAGTGGCGATGTGGCTTTGTTCAGAATTAGCCAATCATGTCGAAATCGTGGTAAATGGGAGTCAGCACACAGTAGCCACCATTTAAAGTGCTCCTGATTAACCCGAAATATATTTCTGCTCATCATTAAAACAAAAAAAACATATCTACATCTATCTTTCATCATGACAATGAATCAAAGCAGAACCGAATCCAAATCAACAAAAGAATGGCTTCACAATAAGAAGATTAAGGTTTCAGAATTGGCCAGCCAGAGTCCAGACGTGAATCCGATCGAACATCTGCGCGGTGGTCTGAAGGATGGCGGTGGACAGGTGATTCACTTGCAATCTGACAGATACGGAAGGTTTTTGCAAAGAAGGGCGGAAAGAAATATTGGCCACTCTGATAGACGCCAACCCAAAACAATTTGAGTGCTGTAATAAAATATATGCAATCAAGTTACTATAAATGTATTTTTTTTTTTTTTTAAGTTTTCCCCTTAAAAGATTTTATTCAATTGAGTTGTCACCTCAGTGGCGAAAAAAGATTTAAAACGATTTACAGTATCTTGGTCTCATTGTTTTCGATCACAAAAATATGCCATTTGAACTGAGGTGTGTAGACTTTTTATAGCAACTGTAGTTGTAAAAGGGGAGACCAACTCCACATTTTCCTCCATTTTCACTTTCTCCAGGTGTAATTTCAGATGTCCTTTTACTCATTTAAAGCAACTGAAACAAATTTGATTATATATTGCTACCTAGTAGTCTCACATATTGGATTTCAGGAGGCAAAATCCAAGCTGGTCCAGCAAAAGGACAGAGAATTGAATTTATTTCCACCAGCTAGTCAGGCACAGCAGGTATAATGCACTGTGACAAATAAAAACACACGCTGAGGCGAAAGAAAAAGTGAATAAATTACACAGTCAGCGATATTAGATGCAGGAAAAGGGGAGGAAAAAAACAGCAAGAGACCAGCCCAGGGGAAAAGAAAGATGGATGGAAGTTGTACAGAGAGGCTGGAAGAGTGAGAGGAGAGCAGAAATCCCCTGCAGATGTGCGGTGGCGGAGATGTCAGCCTATTTAAATACTGACGAGGCCCCTCTGTCTCTACTCGTCTCTGTTAATGACATGCTCGTCAGGGCCAAACAAAGGGACCCGCGGCCCGCTCTGCCATGCCTGTCAAAGCACACACGCACATTAGACACACAGAACACGGTGGGCAACGTGTGTGCGTCAGGGGGATTTTCACATCCGTGTTGTGTCAGGGCGTAAGCTAACACCGATGATAAATGTCGAGCTTTTTGTCAGAGTGCAGACACTGCAAACCCACGCTCACAAACAAAAAGTAACAACTTTTCTACTTGGGAAGACACTCATTGTCCAGATGCACTTTTTTTTTTTTTTTTTTTTATAAAACTTTATCGAGACTGTTAAGGTTCTGCTTGTGAGTGTTTCCGATTATTTTTATATTTACAATTGGAGGGGCACCAACCCCGACAGGTTACACAATAGAAAAACTATGAAACTGCTTGTGTCAGGTGGAAACCCCTTAAATCCAAATGTGGTCAATTTCATATCTTTTCACAAATCGACATCTGTCCCCACGTCATCAGTTATTTTTACGCATTATTACCCAATTTCAAGTGTAGAAAATAGCTCGAGAACAAATCTAACTCTCGAACTCTTTTGGACATGTTAACTATCTGAGAAGTGTCGTAAAACTCTGCCTCTGTATTATGTCACCTCAAGAAAGAAAGTCTGGATGGACCTTTAGACAATAACAAGTGAAAATAGTAAAGTTAGAAACATTTGAGTCAGCCTTTTTTTTTTTTTTTTTGCTAAACTTGGATAGCAGTAATGCGTCGTTACAGAAGGGAGCGTGTCAGCCATGAAGGTAAATTTGCATGCGCATGAATTTTCTCGGAATAGACAGCCTAATCAGCTCATCGTTTTATTTACTGCATCACTCAAGGCTATTTTGAGAATAGTTTGGGAAGTTGATGTAACGGCTTTTGTGAAGTATTAAAAGCTTTTTGTGTGGTTGAGGGGGGTGGGGTGGCCGTGTGAGGGCACGCTACAATGTGCACGGTTGGCAGCGGCGACGTGTCGGTAGCATTTTAATCAAGGACAGTGTTGTAATAAATTTGTGATTTTTTTTTTTTTTTGCGTTTTAAAGTAGTGACTGAACGTAGTGCACCAGCATGTGATAGCAATACAAGGTATAATACCAACTTGAACAATGCAGTGTTTGGGGAATCAACCAAGATGGCTTTTTCTTTTATTTTGTGAAAAGTATTAATTTTGGGGATGCAAGAATTCCCCCACACAGCGACAATGTGCTCTTTGTACCTCCAATGGCAATATTAAAAATCGATTGATTCTTTATGAGCTGCTGAATCAGGTGTGATAAAGTGTCTCTTGTTGCAAAAATGCCACTGCTGCACATATGATAACAAAGTGTTTTGGATTTGTTGCCTTAATTCTGTGATTGGTTAGAAACCAGTCCAGGGTGGATGCCAGCTGGGGTAGGGTCCTGCTCACCCCAAATTGGTGGTGTTGGACAAGTAACTAGATGGATATTACTTCTTCTTCTTCTTCTTTTCCTTTCGGCTTGTCCCGTTAGGGGTCGCCACAGCGCGTCATCCTTTTCCATGAGAGCCTATCTCCTGCATCTTCCTCTCGAACACCAACTGCCAACATGTCTTCCCTCACGACATCCATCAACCTTCTCTTTGGTCTTCCTCTAGCTCTCTTGCCTGGCAGCTCCATCATCATCATCCTTCTACCAATATACTCACTCTCTCTCCTCTGGACGTGTCCAAACCATTGAAGTCTGCTCTCTCTAACTTTGTCTCCAAAACATCGAACCTTGGCTGTCCCTCTGATGAGCTCATTTCTAATTTTATCCAACCTGGTCACTCCGAGAGCGAACCTCAACATCTTCATTTCCGCCACCTCCAGCTCTGCTTCCTGTTTTCTCTTCAGTGCCACTGTCTCTAATCCATACAACATGGCTGGCCTCACCACTGTTTTATAAACTTTGCCCTTCATCCTAGCAGAGACTCTTCTGTCACATAACACACCTGACACCTTCCTCCACCCGTTCCAACCTGCTTGGACCCGTTTCTTCACTTCCTGACCACACTCACCATTGCTCTGGACGGTTGACCCCAAGTATTTAAAGTCCTCTACCCTTGCCATCTCTTCTCCCTGTAGCCTCATTTTTCCCCCACCACCCCTCTCATTCATGCACATATATTCTGTTTTACTTCGGCTAATCTTCATTCCTCTTCTTTCCAGTGCATGCCTCCATCTTTCTAACTGTTCCTCCAGCTGCTCCCTGCTTTCACTGCAGATCACAATGTCATCTGCAAACATCATGGTCCACAGGGATTCCAGTCTAACCTCATCTGTCAGCCTATCCATCACCACTGCAAAAAGGAAGGGGCTCAGGGCTGATCCCTGATGCAGTCCCACGTCCACCTTAAATTCTTCTGTCACACCGACAGCACACCTCACCGCTGTTCTGCTGCCCTCGTACATGTCCTGTATTATTCTAACATACTTCTCTGCCACTCCAGACTTCCGCATGCAGTACCACAGTTCCTCTCTGGGTACTCTGTCATAGGCTTTCTCTAGATCTACAAAGACACAATGTAGCTCCTTCTGACCTTCTCTGTACTTTTCCATCAACATCCTCAAGGCAAATAATGCATCTGTGGTACTCTTTCTAGGCATGAAACCATACTGTTGCTCGCAAATACTCACTTCTGTCCTGAGTCTAGCCTCCACTACTCTTTCCCATAACTTCATTGTGTGGCTCATCAACTTTATTCCTCTATAGTTGCCACAGCTCTGCACATCACCTTTGTTCTTAAAAATGGGCACCAGTACACTTTTCCTCCATTCCTCAGGCATCTTCTCACGCACTAGAATTCTATTGAACAAGCTGGTCAAAAACTCCACAGCCACCTCTCCTAGATGCTTCCATACCTCCACAGGAATGTCATCAGGACCAACTGCCTTTCCATTTTTCATTCTCTTTAATGCCTTTCTAACTTCCCCCTTACTAATCATTGCCACTTCCTGGTCCACCACACTTGCCTCTTCTACTCTCCCTTCTCTATCATTTTCCTCATTCATCAACTCCTCGAAGTATTCTTTCCATCTACCTAGCACACTGCTGGCACCAGTCAACATATTTCCATCTCTATCCTTAATCACCCTAACCTGCTGCACATCCTTCCCATCTCTATCCCTCTGTCTGGCCAGCCTGTATAGATCCTTTTCTCCTTCTTTAGTGTCCAACCTGCCATACATGTCATCATATGCCTCTTGTTTTGCCTTTGCCACCTCTACCTTTGCCCTGTGTCGCATCTCAATGTATTCCTTTCGCCTCTCCTCGGTCCTCTCAGTGTCCCACTTCTTCTTAGCTAACCGTTTTCCTTGTATGATTTCCTGTACTGTAAGGTTCCACCACCAAGTCTCCTTCTCTCCTTTCCTGCCAGAAGATACACCAAGTACTCTCCTGCCTGCTTCTCTGATCACCTTGGCTGCAGTGGTCCAGTCTTCTGGAAGCTCTTCCCGTCCACCGAGAGCCTGTCTCACCTCTTCCCGAAAAGCTGCACAACACTCGTCCTGTCTCAGCTTCCACCACATGGTTCTCTTCTCTGCCTTTGTCTTCCTAACTTTCCTCCCCACCACCAGAGTCATCTTACACACCACCATCCTATGCTGTCTAGCCACACTCTCCCCTACCACTACCTTACAGTTGGTAACCTCCTTCAGATTACATCGTCTGCACAAGATGTAATCCACCTGTGTGCTTCTACCTCCGCTCTTGTAGGTCACCCTATGTTCGTGCCTCTTCTGGAAAAAAGTGTTCACTACAGCCATTTGCATCCTTGTTGCAAAGTCTACCACCATCTGTCCCTCCAAGTTCCTTTCCTGGATACCGTACTTACCCATCACTTCTTCATCACCCTTATTACCTTCAATAACATGTCCATTACAATCTGCACCAATTACGACTCTCTCTCTGTCTGGGATGCTCAGAACTACATCATCTAGCTCCTTCCAGAATTTCTCTTTCACCTCTAGGTCACATCCTACCTGTGGGGCATAGCCACTAATCACATTACACATAACACCCTCAATTTCAAATTTCAGCCTCATCACTCGATCTGATACTCTTTTCACCTCCAAGACATTCTTAGCCAACTCTTCTTTTAAAATAACCCCGACTCCATTTCTCTTCCCATCTACACCATGGTAAAATAATTTAAACCCTGCCCCTAAACTTCTAGCCTTACTGCCTTTCCACCTGGTCTCCTGGACACACAATATATCAACCTTTCTCCTAATCATCATGTCAACCAACTCCCGAGATTTTCCTGTCATAGTCCCAACATTCAAAGTCCCCACATTCAGTTCTAGGCTCTGTGTTTTCCTCTTCTCTTTCTGCCGAAGAACCCGCTTTCCACCTCTTCTTCTTCTTCTTCTTTGACTTCGACTTCGACCCACAGTAGCTGAATTTCCAACAGCGCCCTGCAGGTTGACGGCGCCGGTGGCGGACGTTGTTAACCCGGGCCACGACCGATCCGGTATGGAATTCTTTGGATGAACGCTCATATTTGTTTGGCAAGGTTTTAAGCCGGATGGCCTTCCTGACACAACCCTCTGCATTTATCCGGGCTTGGGACCGGCCTACAGTTTGCACTGACTTGTGCCCCCCATAGGGCTGCATTAACTAGATGGATATTACTAGTTCCTGTTATTTTAAAGTGAGCTAAATTATCATCTCTGGATTACACTCCTTCACTGACTTTTAATTTGACCCAAAATAAAATTCAGGCACATGTAGGGGGCCTATGAAGGTCTACAATTTTGGTCGTGACCCAAATTGGAAATTTTTATAGGCTTAGCGCTCTACTGAGAGCTATTCTCGTTTCCTGCTGTGTCTGCACCAGCATCCTAAATTGTGTCACACGAGGGCAAGATGGATTACACACAAACACACACACAAACACGCACACAGATATTGAGGTGAAATTGAATCAGACTTATTCAATACCTACTTCAAAGAAAAGCAAAAAAACAACAACATTGGTGTCCATAAGCACTAGTCTTCCAACCCGTCTACACAAGTACTGTAAATGCTTGCTTATTTACTATAATGCTGACTTGTGTAAGTATGTGTGCACTCGTCACTAAGTCTCCTGACAAAAAACAGCTGTAGATATTCGAACTATCATAAAAGGAGCAGCAGGCTATAAAAGATAGCTCTAAAATGCGCACATGAAAAATACAAGTCTGCTTAATAAGATGAACGTGGAGTCATAAGACAATAAAAGGCACGCACATACACATGATGTATTTGTTTGCTTGAAGTGTCTGAGTACGTCGCTGGCTGTATTATTGCAGCCGGTAACAAAACTTTTGCTCTAAATTGGTTTTAAAAGGCATCATAAAACGATCTCGCCATCTTTCATCACCACTCGCTGTCTTCGCTCGTCGTGACTTTGGCTTTAAAGCAGAGGAGAGTGTGAGTGGATGCTCGGTTTGATTCAGTGCTATCTAACCTTGCTTTATGAAAGCATTAAATTGATGGTTCCAGACCAGCCCAGAGAAAATGCACATAAAACTGAGACTAACTGAGAGATAATAGTCCTCGTAAACTGGTCTAAGAGCTCTATAACTCACGCCGTCCTCAACTTGTTCTGTCTCGACAGAACAGTCCATCCAGACGCCTCCTTCAATGCTAACTTCAAAGAAAAACAACAAGTACCACGAGCCACTTTTGCACAAAATGTTTTTTTTTTTTTTTTTGTCTCGTCAGTTGCAAGTGACATAAGTTTAACTTGAACTAATAGTTTAGGACAGAGAGCATTTGCGCCAATGGCCAATGTGATTCGATACACCTGCACAATTTAATGAGATCGAATACAACAACTTTTGCAAATATTCGGCATTAACAAAGATAATGCTAACATTAGTAACGTGGTGGTAGTTTACGGTGATGTGGAACTTGCACTGAAGGATTCTGAGAGGTGTGGCCTCCTAAGGGAACCAAAATATTAGAAACAGCTCAAAGTACAATGCAGCGCAGTTCTACATCACTACGAACTATAACCACTATAAATAACATATTGTTGGATTACCACCCCTCTGACAATGTCAATAAAAAAGGAGCACAAGTAAATACTCTGACCAGTAGTACCGACTATTGTTGCTGCTAAATGTATATTATGTAAGGTCTGATTCAAACTATTGAAAAATTAAAACTGCAATATGTGCTCATTTAACACCAATGCCGAACTATTTTTCTATTCATTAGCCTAAAAAAATGGCATGTAAATAAGCACAATTAGGTGTTTTTCTGTAAAAAAAATGAATAAATTAATAAAAAATACGGCATACCCCTACATTGTCTGCGATTGATTAATTGAAAAACTGGACTGCGTGTGAATATAATATCAGCTGCTGTCACTTGGATGAGTGATGAGCCGCGTAAGGCTAGCTTTGAGCACGTGTGCGTGTGTGTTTGCACTCAAGAGAAGATAAAGACATCTTCCCCTTAAGCACTTTCAAGGTCGCTCGGCTCAAGGAAAGCAACTCAGGTACGACTTGGACTTTTATCAGCATTTGCTGGCTGGTTTGTTTACAGTATAACACTCAATAAAGTTATAAGGGGCTTTTAATGGAATGATTACATTTCAAGGTGGGAAAAAAAACTGTTGCAGATATGCTTCATGCATTTCACATAACATTCTTGACTGTTACACAAGTTTAAATAGAAGGCAACAACTGTTAATGTAAATTGTTTAAAAAAGATTGAGATTAGTATAAATGCATATGGTGATGGAGTCTTATTCGTTTGTTGCCTCACAACATTTGGGTGCGTAGTACAGAACCCAACCTTTTATCCACCAAGTATGTACCGGTTTCATGTAAACACATATTTTGACAGACCAGCATATAAGAATTATAACTCACTATCAGGCTGAATGTATCTTTTTGTAATTGGTCGTCAACGAGACAGCCGGTCTCAACTTGTGCTCCATAGAGTAAGTAGTGTGTCGTAAGATGGGACATCCAAAAATTGTTTTCATCACTCTGTTTCAATTTCACTTGTGCTTTTATTGTATTTGAGGATAGACTTGCATATTTTGCAGGTGACTAAGCTACTGGTCTCATTTTTGGTACATTTTTCCACACACTTGTACCATAGTGTGGTCATATGCCGTACTGCGTCAAGTGTTACGACACACGAGAATATGAATATCAGTGCGGGCCAGAAAAAAATACATGTTAAACATGTTGCACTTTCCTAAAAAGAAAACTTTCATTTTCAATGTCATCAAATTTGTTCCTGTTTACAGACAACATAAGCAATTTTTTTGCATGTACCTAATGTGAATCAAACTGAACTCAAAACTAACGGTACGTACTAAACTGTCATTTCTGACTACACCTGCTACACCTCTAACAATTATACATTATAACTGGCCACCTAAGGGCAACCATAACCACGACGTGACCCGCGATGAAAACAGGTTTAACACCCCTGATCTACATCATGTTCAGGACCATTACATTCCAAAGGAAAGTATGTTGTATCTAGCAGTAGGGCTGGGAGATTAATTCAAATTCTCTCAGTCATAAAAATATCAGAATCAAAGAAAAATGATTAAGCGGTGTGTGTATTCAAGTCCCTGTGTTGTAAAAGCCCCCTAAATGCACCTGTGTTGCTGCAGTAGCAAGCGTTTGACTGATATGTTATTCTGCCCTCCCTGAGTGTGCTATAAACTGTTTATTCACACCCTTGTTGGAGTTTATTGTAAAATTAAACACACAACAGAAATAACTACAAATATTGTACATTTAAATAAAACACTTTGTTTTGGAAATATATTAATGCTAACACTCAATGGAAAACCCTATTGACAGGCTACAAAAAACACAGGTTTTGGAGAAACATATGCTGCCATCCAAGCAACATCTTTTTCATGGACGCCCCTGCTCATTTCAGCAAGACAATGCCAACAACAAAAAAACAGTTACAGGAAAGATTTATCTTCAAATACATTTTCACACACAACCGCTGGAATAACACATACGACCAGGTAATAGCAATACTCACAGGCAAATATTCTTCCTAATCTGTGAAAATTGCAACTTTCTTCTTCTACTCTTTTCAGAATCAGAATCCTCTTTATTGCCAAGATTGTCAAAAACATTTGTCTCCGGTAGTTGGAGCCGCTCGAGTATGACAATAGACAGCCATTTTGACAGCAAATACTTTGAGACATAAAAACATAAAAAAACATTCTACTATTTTTATCTTAATGTAAGCGGGCCCCTAAAAGGCCAAGGCATGCACAGCAGGAACAGCATGTATTTATTTGTATTTATTCTTTTTTGACTGCTTTTGTTAAGTTATATAATTACTTGTCACAAATTGATTTCCTGGTTGTTCTTTTAAATTATTTCTAAAGTTGAGTTTTTGTAGTTGAATAAATACCAAGTTTTGAGCTCAATGAATAATCACGTTTATTAATCATGATTTCAATATCAATCAAAAAATAATCGCGAATATAATTTTCCCCATAATCGCCCAGCCCAAGCTAACAGGACTTGCAAGATGTTGCATATCCAGACGCCTGGTCTGATCCAGGTTGGCCGCATAAGATGTTAGTCTTATGGTACAACTTGCACGGGGTGATAATGGATGGCCGCTGTGTGCGCGCTGACGTGTTATTCTTTTATAAAACATTGCCTCAGCACAGCGCCGCACAGGGGAGAGCGTGTCATACGTGTGATGAATGAGCAGAGGCTAACATCTTCACTCCTGACCGCTAACAGAGGCACGCATGCTCCCACGAACACGCGGCACAGGTCCTCGCATCGAGTTAAATATGAGCTCATTTGAGTTCGTAACGCTGACTTTTTTGTCAGCAACAAAGATGTGCAGAATCAAAATGGTGACCTCTCACCCGCAGTTTCCTTTTGAGTGTCGTGACTACAGAGGGAGTCCTTTCAATGCTTTTGCTCGGACACGTTTCATCGCTTCATCTTTTCTTTTATTTGATCGCAGCTCCACCATTAAGAAGCTCCTTCCTCTCATTTATCACACAACTTGACTAACAAGCTTGCAGCCATCAAAGTGGACCAACATCAAACAGCACGGCTGCTGCTGCTATTAAAACACCGTCTGGCCGGACAATACCGAATAATAAGCGCTGACCTTCTGCTTTTTTTTTCTGTTCAAGTACCTGAATGTATCACACAGCCGTATGTAAGAAACAGCAGAGAATGCTTAAACATGAGTATCCTGCCTCAGAGGGAGAAACGCAAAAAAAAAACAAAAAAAAAACAGAGAGACAGAGGAGGAGATAGGAGGAGAAGGAGACATGATAGGGAGGAAAGCGAGACAGAGGGGATGAGGGGGGAGATGAGACAAGGAGACAGAGACAGAGTGGGTGACGGTGCAGGCACTGCAGGTTCTGAGGGGAGGGTGGGAATGGGTTGGGGGGGCACGCAGCCAGTCTATTATCAGGGGTCTATAGAGAAGCATTTAGGGACAAATAGGACACCACCCCCCTGTCACCCCAAACCATTCAGCCTCTGTCAGTCCGAGCCATTCAGCCAAATCCCCCGGGGAACTGGTTGGGGGAAGGGGGAGCTGGCGGCGAGGGGTACCGAAGATGGAGCACCCCGGTACCACCCCTCCGTGAGATGCGGTATCTTAGCAACGGCACTCAGGGTGTGACCCGTCGTCATATGGCTCCATTCAGTTTCACAGCAGAGCCTCTTGAATGACAAACACGCTGACCACCACACACACACGCACACACAGGGGCCCCGCAGTGCTTATCAGGAGCCAAAACGGGCTCTCATGTCCAACAATTAGCACAGATCATGCACCCCCAACCCCTGTAGCCCTCCAACCCCACCCAAAAGCTGGCCTTACCAGCAGTAGCCCCACAGGGAGCATGCTTAATTACTATCAACAGACAGAAGGGAGTTCATCTTTACATACTTAAGATGATCCACTTCGCACACACACACACACATACACAGTCAATACAAAAACTCTCTATTTCAGCAAGCAATCAATCATGTGCTAATTTGATTGACGCAATATGTTGATAAGGTTTGCGCTCACCATTTTAATTTTTAATGACTTGTGATGCAGATTAATTACGACAATGATATTTGATTGTTGTTGTCTAGTTGTTCTGGCACTTTTTTAAATTTTGCATTTGCTGGAAACTTCTTTTGGGTTCGTATGGCAGCATGCACAATACGGAGCAGTACAAAATGTTTAAAAACTGCATGCTTTAATTTATTGGTCAATTTAGCGGTCACACCCTGATGTCAACCACTCATCCCCTTCTCAAACACACTGTCGGGGGGGAGGGGGGGGGGGGGTAATCCCTTCTTTCACATTGGGAAACATCTTTATCAGATTTGTTCTATTTAATAGATTTATATACGCCATCTATTATTTACCCAAGGATTATCACTGTAGCCTGAGGCCACTGATAAATGTTTACTATGACCTTGGGCCGCATACGCAGACACACTCTCATCCAGTTGGCCACGGACGTGGTGGGAGATATTAAATAGCTGAGCCATAATTGTCCTTAAATCATGTTGCTCTTTTTTTCAACCTAGCAAATCCATTTTGAATCCACAGAATAAGATTGTCTAGCATACATTCATTACAACACATTTTCATCATTTGTCATAAGAAAGCATATTCTTCCCTGTATTACAAACATAATTCAATTTTGGCCTCATTTTAATTTGTACCGTTTTTCCTGATTTATTCCCACTTCCATTAAATCTCCTTTAGTCTGTGGCAGCTGCAAATTGCTGCACTGCCCCACTGTGGACGGCATGGGAGTTGCAGGGTGGCCAAGCAAGAATTTACAGTAGAAAAGAAAAAAAAAAAAAAACTCAGGGGAGAATTGTCCAACTCCAATTGGATTGATCTACAATTTGAGCGCTATAAAAACAGATGGCACTGAGTTAGCGCAAATGTTGCCGAGCGTAAACACAAGAAACATGCACGCGGCCACGCAAACACACACACACCTCTCCGTGTATACACACACGGGCAGACCTATAGGGCAATTTGGTAAATGTCATCAGGTCTGCAGAAAAAGGGAAATAGACTTGCCTCCCATCTTTGTATCGGGAACACAGGTGAGATTGATGAGCAGCGTCTGTTTATGATATCGGTTATTCAAGATGAAAGATGAGGGTTTGCAGAGGGGTTCCTCCCATTCACTGGCATTGATTTACACACACGCACGCACACAAACACACACACACACACACACACAGTAACATAGCCACACACAGTGAGTGTCCTTGCTTTGTCAATAGTCAAGGTTATTTGATATGCAGTAGAATATGGAACTAATAAGGGGAGATGCAACATGGCAAATGAACACACACTTTCAGTCCTGATGGTTGCAGGCACAAAGACTGACTTCTTTAAGAGAGGTGAGCTCCCTAAACAAGCAAGGCGTTACTGAGTGAAAATCCATCAGTGTTGCAAAAAAGTTCGGTTTAAAGGCAATAAAAGACAGCGAGGAAATTTCCTAAGAGCAGTCGGGAGGAAAACGGAGCATTCAAGGCAGCAGCAATTCCTCTCTTATGAATTAAAACCTATTTCACATTAACGGCCCGCTGAGAGACAAGTGCCGCACTAAGTGAATGCGTTGCCCGTGTTTGTGTCAAAAGCCTGTTTTTCTTCCTCGGCCAATTAGAGTGACTATGGCACAAAAGCGGCTAATTTTGTCAAGCTCCTGTAAATGGAATGATGGATGCTGCCTTCTGGTGAGGGGCGGGGGATGGCGAGGGCGAACGTACGCTTCGCGGTTACCCCGGTGAGGCCTCCTTCATTAAAGCTTTTTCCAGTTGAACACATGCAGACAGACAAGAGAGAGATGTGCACAAACATTCCCTATTCAGGATGAATTAAAAACCAACAACACTCGACTTTGCACAAGAGAGCATTCATTATGGAACCCTAATGTAATGGCATAAAGCAGAGGAGCAACAGCCTATCAAGTGCTGAGATTTGGTTTTTTTCTTTTTCTTTTTTTCACTTGTGCCGTTTCGTTGCTATAAGGTAATTTGTAGCACTCAGCAGGCCAGGGTAAAGTGAATCAAGATTAATTTACATGCAAGCAAACACTTAGGCAAGGCAGAACAGTAAGCAAATACACAGCAGCCAAAGAGGGGAAGAGGGTAGGATAATTGTGGATCTATTGTGAAACTCACAAAATGTGGGGGGGGGGGGGGAAAGGCCAAAACAATGCAGACTATGCTCAATTAGATGCCAGCTTTTAGGTTTTCAGTCAAGCGTACGAAAGTACTGAAATAAATATGAAAGAAGTTACAAGAAACACTTTTGTCATACGAATAATGGTCCAAATATAAAAATTAAAATGACAATGAAGTTGCAGTTACAATTATGGATTAGCAAAATTCTCACATGAACATTATGTCTGAGCGCAGCAGCTCTCGTCTCTTACAACACTTGCCATTCATTAAATTGCTAATATTAAATGTGTTCAAACATTACTGGTTGATAATCCAGTAATTATCAGCAAATGAAAAAAAAACAACAACAAAAAAACCCTACAAATTCAGGTGGTTCTTTCGCTGAAATAGATACAAATGTGAACACAATCCCCTGAAAATTCAGACACTGAAAATAATAGCAGATTAACAAGAATATTTATTTGTAAAGCTGATGTAATATCAAGAATTCAAAGAACATTTGCCATTAGTTCTTTAGCTGTAAAACTGATGTTTAAAAAAAAAAACTGTTTTTCTTCAACTCACGGAATTATGACATTGCTAAAATCACTGTGTATCAATTAGGAGTTCTCAGAAAACTTGGAATTCCCATAATATTCCAGCTTCACATTCTTGTAAAATCAAATGTTCTTCAGAATTACAACTTTGACTTCATTATGTTTTTCAACAA